>NC_057798.1:677407116-677419063 GCF_018294505.1 Triticum aestivum | reverse complement strand
TGGCCGGCATGTGTCCTTCTTCGTTCCTGTGTCTGTCCCTTCGGGGAAATGTCACGCTTTGAGTACCGGAGTCCTGTTAGCCCGCTACAGCCCGGTTTACCGGAGTCCTGCTAGCCCAGTGCTACAGCCCGGACCCACTTGCTGATGACCGACACGTTCGAAGCTGGGTCATGGATGCCTGTCCCTGTAAGTCTGTGCCACTTTGGGTTTACGACTAGTCATGTCAGCCCGGGCTCTTTATCATATGGATGCTAGCGACACTATCATATACGTGAGCCAAAAGGCGCAAACGGTCCCGGGAAAAGGTAAGACGACACCCGTGGGAATACCGTGCGTGAGGCCGCAAAGTGATATGAGGTGTTACCAGCTAGATCGATGTGACATCGAGTCGGGGTCCTGACAGCGTTGGTATCAGAGCCGGACTGCCTGTAGGTTCTCCAAGCCAAACTGGTCGACGTTGAGTGTAGAAATTCTTTAGTTATATGTAGGGGAATTGTTTGTGGGTTGGAACGTAAGGCTCTTTTTACTCCTTATACCTTATGACTTTCTGATCTGAGTCAGTCCATTCTTCCACCGGGGATTAAGGAATTAGGATCTATTCTCTCTATCAGGATCACGTGTTACTAATCAGTAGTACCTTATAGGTTTGATGGATACAAGCCTAGTTCAGATCTACTACCACATTGTGCTGTTAGAATGGTTTCAGAACTTTGATATGATGATGTTGAGTATGTACGAAATCCTTTGTCAAATGTCTCAATCCTTCTTGAGCATTTACAGCTGTTATGCTGCCGAAATTTTGCTAGAAGTCCTAATGCCTTTGCATTATGATTGTGCTTTCAGATGGCCACTCGCGACCTCAATCAAGTGGTTCGCCTGACTCGATGCCTAGATGTACCCGGCCATACTGCTAAGTTGGTCAGGGTAATGACTGAGGCTGGATACCGCTGGTATCCTGAGTACACGGTCGAAGAGCAATTCCGGGACTTCAATCAAAGCCAGTATCTCTGCACTGTCAGGATATTTCCATCTTATCCTGGATCCACCGAGCCTCTTCACTGTTCCTATGGACTCGGGGTTACTATTGAGATGGCTGTGCAGGATGCCGCCTACTCTATGATGACCATTATGCGAGTCAGATCTGGTTTATTTCGGGACTCTGATTTCCGGTATATGCCAGGATCACTTCCGGGAGCACAAGGGTATCTCCAGGCTATCTATGCTGACCCCACTCAGGAGGATTCACGGACTCGCACCACTGCTGAGATGCTCGAGGATAAGGACCGTGAAAATCGGGCCTTAAGGTTAGAGCTCTTCAATACCCGTGCTGACCACTGGGCTACTTTGACTCGGTTCGCAACGGCGGTGCAAGCTGGATATTCGGATATGCGCGATCTCTATCCTGTGAGATCTGCTCTGCCGAACGTGATGGTTTGGCGTGATGTAGGAGGCATCACCCCACCTCGCGGTCCCCGCAGGCCACCGTTTGCTGGTCCAAGGCCTCATCCTAGCCCCTATGGTCCACAAGCTCCGCGAGACCGTCTGTTTCCGGATGATCATGTTGAACTTCCAGGCTATGGAGGTGACTTCTACGAGGACTACTACGGATCGGTCTGAGTTAGTAGTAGTATCACTAGTTCGCACTAGCTGTGTCGTCTATCGTCCCGCGTGACTCGTGGGATATGACTTAGTTTGTACTCTTCCGGAGGTGTAGAAAAATAATGTATAGGAGTTTGGGATGCCTTCGATAAGATGTAATCCTTTTTCACCGTAATAGTACTTTGTTTGGTCTTGTACTAAACCCTGTATGGTGTGTATGACGATGGAATAAAAGAAGCAGTTTCTGTATCTACCATGTCATACGGATGATCATCTTGCATTCCGACTTATTCCTTACATTATGTATCCTATGTCGGAATTTTATCATCCTGACTAAAACATTGTCTTGATTTCCTAGGATGGTCAACACGCGCGCTAACCCTGCTTCCCAAGAGCAGGCCGAAGGCAGTGAAGCCAGGGATGCAAATCTGCCTCATCCCCCTTCACTAGTCGAGGTTATGATGGAAGCTGAGAGAAACAAGCGGGAGACCAACCGTTTGTTGGAGCGTATTGAACAGAATACAGCACACCATTAGAGGGCTAACGCGGTGTCACTCAGTGATTTTATCAAATTGCATCCACCCACGTTCCACCACTCTGTCGAGCCTCTCGACGCTGATGACTGGCTTCGCAGTATCTCTCACAAACTGCGTTCCGCGCTGGTAGCGGAGGCTGACAAGGTCACCTTTGCTGCATATCATCTTGAAGGCCCCGCCAGTCTATGGTGGGAGAATTATGGAGCTATGCGCCCAGCGGGCCATGTCACTACTTGGGCTGAGTTCAGCGAGGCTTTCCGTGAACATCACATTCCGGAGGGTCTCATGGACCGTAAGCGTGAAGAATTTTGCAATTTCACCCAAGGCCGACTTTCTGTGGATGCCTATAGCAGGGAGTTTGGTAAGCTCGCCCGATATGCAACTGAGGAAGTGTCTACTGACGCCAAGAAGCAAGCAAGGTTCCGTAAGGGCCTTAGTCCTGAGCTTCGCCGCGACCTCCGTCTGCATGAGTGCACATCTTTTCCGAAACTTGTCAACAAAGCCATCAGTGCTGAAACTGGTCAGACCGATTATGACGCAACACGCAAGCATGGCCGTGACATGGGTTCCTCATCCGGTGCTGGTCCTCAGAAGCGCCGCGTGTGGGTACCCAACACCGCCCTGCCACCCAGATTCACACCGAGGCCATCTTTCCAGGCGCCTCGCCCCGTTCAACAGTCTGCTCCAGCCAAGCCCTATGGAGGTCCAACCAACAATGCTCCTCCACGTACCAGTTCCGTGACTTGTTTCAAGTGTGGGGAATCTGGTCACTATATGCGTGAGTGCCCCCAGACCAACCCCAATCAATCTGCTAAAGCTGTTGGTCGTGGCAAGCCGACAGGAAAAATATTCCACGCCAAGCCGGTCACCGCTTCACGTGGCCATGTCAACTATATCTCTGCCGAAGAAGCTCAAGAGGATCCCAACGTCGTTCTCGGTACGCTTCTTGTTAATTGTCACCCGGCATCTGTTCTTTTCGATACAGGAGCCTCTCATTCTTTTATATCTGAAAATTATGCTCGTTTGCATAACGTTGCATTTTGTGACTTGCCATCCACTATGGAAATCTCTACCCCTGGGTCTAGATGGCAGACCTCTAGGGTAAGTTATGGAAATGAAATCCAAGTCGACAGACTTGTTTTCCTCGCGTCTTTGATAGCCCTTAAATCTTCAGATATTAATATCATTTTGGGTATGGACTGGATGTCAGCTCATCAAGCCAAAATTGATTGCTTCTCTAGGACTGTTCAACTCACCCATCCTTCGGGGAAGATAGTCAATGTCTTGACCCGAATACCCAAGCGACAATTATATTCTCTTAACGCCAGCCCTTTGCCAGACCTTGAGGACGTGCCGGTAGTCTGTGACTTCCCGGATGTCTTTCCAGAGGAATTGCCAGGTGTTCCACCTGACAGGGATGTTGAGTTCGTAATAGACCTCATTCCGGGAACCATTCCGATTGCTAGAAGACCTTATAAGATGGCACCACTAGAACTAGCCGAGCTTAAGAAACAACTCGATGAATCCTTGAAAAAGGGTTTCATCCGCCCTAGTTCATCACCGTGGGCTTGCCCCGTCCTATTCGTCAAGAAGAAGGATGGTACGGACCGGATGGTTGTAGATTACCGACCTGTCAATTTGGTCACAATCAAGAACAAATACCCGCTTCCCAGGATCAACGACCTGTATGATCAGCTCGCTGGATCCTCAGTCTTCTCCAAGATGGATTTGAGGTTGGGCTACCATCAAATCAAAATCAGAAACGGGGACATTCCTAAAACGGCCTTTGTTACTCGTTATGGCCAATACGAGTACACCGTCATGTCCTTCGGTTTAACCAACGCTCCAGCCACCTTTTCTCGGTTAATGAACTCAATCTTCATGGAGTATTTGGATAAATTCGTCGTAGTTTATCTCGATGATATACTCATCTACTCCAAGAATGAGGAAGAACATGCCGAACATTTAAGGCTAGTGTTGAAGAAACTTCGAGAGCATCGCCTTTATGCCAAATTTTCTAAATGTGAATTCTGGTTGTCAGAAGTGACCTATCTGGGTCATGTAATATCTGGTAAAGGTATTGCTGTTAACCCTGAGCGAGTTCAAGCCGTCCTTAATTGGACTCCGCCTGAATCGGTCAAGCAAGTTCGGAGTTTTCTGGGCTTAGCGAGCTATTGTCGTCGCTTTGTCGAGAACTTTTCCAAAGTTGCTAAACCTCTAACCGAACTCCTCAAGAAAGATAAGAAGTTCGAATGGACTCCACAATGTGAGCACAGCTTTCAGGAACTGAAAAGACGCCTGACCTCTGCTCTCGTGCTGGTACCGCCAGACTTCTCCAAGGACTTTGTTATCTACTGCGACGCCTCGCGACAAGGACTAGGTTGCATTCTCATGCAAGATCGACACGTAATTGCTTACGCTTCACGGCAATTGCACCCACATGAGGAGAATTATCCTACTCATGATCTAGAGCTTGCAGCCGTAGTCTATGCACTTAAGACCTGGCGACATTACCTCCTCGGTAATCGTTGCGAAATATTCACTGATCACCAAAGTCTGAAGTACATTTTCACCCAACCGGATTTGAATCTCAGGCAGAGACGTTGGGTTGAATTGATCACAGACTTCGACTTAGGAATAACCTACACCCCAGGGAAAGCCAACGTCATGGCTGATGCGCTAAGTCGTAAATCTTATTGTAACAACCTGATGTTACAACAAAGTCAACCGCTTCTCCATGAGGAATTTCGGAAACTTAACCTTCACATTGTACCTCAAGGTTTTGTTTCCACCTTGGTGGCAAAACCTACCCTTACGGATCAAATTATCAAAGCACAGAAGGTAGATCCGGGAATCTCCCGTATCAAGAGGAACATTCAAAAAGGAATTGCAAATTGTTTCTCCATTAATGATCAAGGAGTCGTATACTTCGGGAATCGACTAGTGGTTCCCAAAGTGCGCAACCTAAGGCGATTAATCCTTAAGGAAGCTCATGAATCTCCTCTCACCATTCATCCCGGTAGCACTAAGATGTATCAGGACCTACGCCAGAGGTTCTGGTGGACTAGGATGAAGAGAGAAATTGCTCAGTATATTGCAAATTGCGACGTCTGTCGTTGTGTAAAAGCAGAGCATCAACGGCCTGCTGGCACCCTTCAACCCTTAGCTATTCCTGAATGGAAATGGGATAAAATTGGTATGGATTTCATTACCGGTTTTCCCAGGACCAAGAGAGGGAATAATGCTATTTTCGTCGTGGTCGATCGTCTTTCCAAAGTAGCCCATTTCTTACCTGTTCGTGAGAGTATAACCGCTAGTCAGTTGGCAGATTTGTACATCTCCCGAATAGTGTCTCTCCATGGTGTTCCTTTGGAAATTAACTCGGATCGAGGAAGTCTTTTCACCTCTCGATTTTGGGAAAGTTTCCAAAATGCTATGGGGACTCGTCTCTCTTTTAGCACCGCTTTCCACCCTCAGTCGAGTGGTCAAGTGGAACGCGTCAACCAAATTCTAGAAGACATGCTTCGAGCCTCCGTTATCTCTTTCGGAATGGACTGGGAGAAGTGCCTTCCATTTGCCGAATTCGCTTACAACAACAGCTATCAATCTAGCTTGGGTAAAGCCCCTTTTGAAGTTCTCTATGGACGACGATGTCGAACACCCCTTAACTGGTCAGAGACCGGGGAAAGAAAATTCTTTGGCCCGGATATGATTCAAGAAGCAGAAGAACAAGTTCGTATCGTTCGTGAAAAGTTGAAAACAGCCCAATCTCGTCAAAAGAGTCAATATGACCGAAAACATAAGGCTATGACTTTCGAGGTTGACGAGAAGGCTTATCTTCGGGTCACCCCTCTGAAGGGAACCCATCGTTTCGGTATCAAAGGCAAATTGGCTCCTCGTTACATTGGACCTTTTCGCATTCTTGCCAAACGAGGAGAAGTTGCCTACCAGTTGGAACTACCTCCGCACCTCTCCAGAGTTCACGATGTCTTCCACGTTTCTCAACTCAGGCGTTGCTTCTCGGATCCTATCCGTGAAGTGGACCACGAAACGCTTGATCTCCAAGATAATCTTAAATATCGAGAGTACCCCATTCGTATCCTCGATCAAGCCGAACGTACCACGCGACGTCATAATATCAAGTTTCTCAAGGTTCAATGGTCGCACCATTCTGAGGATGAAGCAACTTGGGAAAGGGAGGATCGTCTTCGACTTGAATATCCCGCCTTCTTCCTGGAGGAACCCAAATCTCGGGACGAGATTCTTTTGAGTGGGGGTGAGTTGTCACACCCTAGCTAGTCATGCATTAGAGTGTTGCATCATGTTTACTCTTTCATCAGAAACTTGAAATGGGGATGACAGAACCCCCAGTTCCCTCTGAAACCAACTAGGGTTACTAAAATAATTTTTCAATGAACCTGAAATGCCCTTCTAAAATGCCCATCATTTTTGCCTTGGTTCAGAACCTCTGCCAAAAGTGGTGCACATTTTCCTAGGTCATCCTAGGGTTTTTGAATTAAATCATAAATATTTGAATTTGGGCATTTAAAATAATATAAAATATTTAAATGCTCAAATATCTCCAAACTAAAATGTTTCATGTTGGAAATAATCCAACTATGGACCAGGAATAGTTTGGTGATTTTTGAAGTTGTCTAGGTATTTTATTAAATTCAACAAAGTTGCAGATATATTAAACAAAAAACAGAAACAGAAAAAAAGGGAAAAACTTACCTGTCGCCCACCAGCCAGCCCACCTGGCCGGCCCAGCCCGGCCACCGCTCCAGCGAGCTGCTTGGCTTGCCAGGCAGGCAGCCAAGGTGCTCGGCGGCGGCACCGCAGCTCGCCATGCAGCTGCTCGCCGCCTCGCCGCCTCCTTCGCCCGGCTAACGCCGTGAACCGGCCTCCCTCTCTCCCCCGAACCCCCAGACACCCCCTCTCCTCTCCAGCTCCTCCCCCTCGCACGCCCCAGCCATGGCCGACGCCATCGCCGCCACCCCCTCGCCGTAGCCACGCCCTCCGTCCACCCCACGCCGTGCCACCGTGCCCAGGAGCTTCGCCGCCGTCCACCTCATCGAGCTAGCCGAGCCCCGTGTGCTCGAGCGGCCCGAGACCACCGCACCGACCTCGCCCGAGCTCGCCGTCGCCGGAGATCCCCTTCAACGCCGTCGCTGCCTCAGCTCGTCCCCGACCCCGCCGGTGGCCTCTACGGGAGCGCTGTGAGCCTAGCTACTCCTACGACCCTCTCTCTCTCATTCCCGAGCCGTGTAGCCACCGCACGAGGATCACACGCCCGCACCGTCGCGGACCTCGTCGCCGACGTGCTTCCGGCCACACTCCGGCCACAAGATGGTGTCCATCTTGCTCACCGAGTCCCACAGCACCTAGCTAGCCACTCCACGAGCCTCACCGACCCCTCTAGCGCCAAGTTCATCCTCGACCGAACCCCGGTGGCCGCCAAAGTCGTCGCCGGCGCCAACTCCGGCCACCCCGACCCCAACGGACTCCACCAAGAGCTGCGGCTTGTCCTCAGCTCCACTCCGGTGGTCTCCGCAGTCCATTTGGTGGCCGAAATGGCCAAAACCACTCCCGCCGCCGCGTCGGGCTCGCCGGCGGCTAAACGCCGGCAGCCGACTTTGACTTTGACCACGGGTGGGCCCTGGTTGACTCCCCTGAGTCAATGACAGGTGGGGCCCAGCCCTGTTAATTAAACAGGTTTAGTTTTAATTAAACTTTAATTAAAATAATCACCCTGACATGCGGGACCCACTGTCAGGTTTGACCCAGACCTGTTCCGTTGACCTGCTGACGTCACACTGACGTCAGGCTGACGCAGTAATTGATTTTCTGGATTTAAATTAAATCAGGAAATTCCAGAATATTATTTAAACTTCAAAAATTCATAACTTTTATTCTGTAACTCCAAATTGGACAAATTATATATGAAAAATGATCAGAAAAATCCAATCTATCCATTTGTACTATTTTCATGCATGATCAAACAAGTTAAATTGATGTTTTAAGCAGAACAAGGAAAAGCACTTTAAAAGGCCATGTTTGAGTTTGAAATTTGAATCTATGATTCAAATTTGTTCAAACCCTTCTGGTTTTAGTTGCATTAGCCCAACACACTCATATTGCCATGTTTCATGCATGCATCATATTGTTGCACATTGTTTGGTGATGCTTGTGTATCGATGTCCTTTGCGACAGGTTCTGCCCCCGAGGAGTACCGTGATTACCCTAACGAAGAACCTTATCAGTGCATCGAACCATCAGGCAAGCAACCAACCATTTGATCATATCGATACAATCCCATGTTCTCGCTCCTGCTCTCTCTTACTGCATTAAGACAACGCGATTCAAACTGCTGTGTGCTACGGTAGTTGAACCCATTTCCTCTGCATGACCTGTCATTGCCACAGTAACTAGATGAAACCCACTAGCATGTGTAGGAGTTGATTGAGCCCTATGTATGTGTTGTTCCTACCTTGCTATGCCTGCTATGCTTAGAGTCGTGTCAGGTCTGGTTCATCTGGGTGATGGGCTAGAGTGAAATGATTATGTCGGTAATGAGAGTGGTGTGGTGAACACGATTTGGTAAAGGTATCGATGAGAGGCCATGTAGGAGTACATGGTGGGTTGTTTCATTGAAACCGACCTTAAGCACTGAGATCTGTATGTGTGATTTAAGAATCAGCTACTACCATGCATTGGGCCCGAAACCAATGGACCCTCTCGGCTTCTTATTCACCCTAGTTCTCCGTCCAGGAGTTGCAAGTAGTTTCTGGTGTTTGTAGCCTACTGGAGGCCGTGGACAGCGCTGACCGTAGGGGTGGGCTGTGATGCGGTAGGTACGTGGCCGGGTGTACCGAATACCCGTTAGGTATCTCGGGAACCCTGTTCACATCGTTCGGGGCCGTATGGGAAACCTCGGCCGGACTCCCTGCGGATGGAACCTGGATAGGCGATAAACCTGGACTGGAGGCTTAGGTGATTAGGTAGGTCATGGCCGACACCCACGTTGGGCTTCCGCTTGAAGGTTGCCGAGTACATGTCGTGTAAGCGACGATAAGTGGTGAGAGCGTGTATGAAGAAGTACACCCCTGCAGGGTTAACATGATCTATTCGAATAGCCGCGTCCGCGGTAAAGGACTACTTGGTTGCCTATACAGTTCATAGACAAGTAAATGGAAACTGTTAAAAGCCTCAAGATAAGTGTGAGTGCCGAGGATGGCTCTTCCGTAGGAAGACGGAGGTGGATCCTCGGTAGTGTATTGAAGTGGTGAGTAGTGGACTCGTGTGCGCAAAACCATTTCAAGTTGGAGTATCGTAGGATAGTCTAGCCAAGAGTCAAAGCTGGCTTGCTGCAATAACTCCACCAACCCCTCTTGATACTATGCATGTATGTAGGATCTGATGTAAGTCTTGCTGAGTACCTTTGTACTCATGTTGCTATAATCTACATTTTTACAGAAGACGCTGCAACCCCTTCTGATGGGTTCTATGTAGACGTTGACATCAACGAGTAGGCTAAAGACCCAGGTGGTGACCCTGAGCTTGTGAAGGACCATGTAGTATAGCTAGGCTTTCCAAGCCTCTTTTATTTTACTAGTTGTCTGTACTCAGACAAGTTACTTCCGCTGCTGGCTTGTATGACTGTATGACTTGTATGTGGGGTCGTGAGACCCGTACCTTTGTGTATGTTATGTATGGCTCCCTGAGCCTTAAATAAAGTACTTGTGTCATAGAGTCATGTTGTGATGCTTCGTTGTATTTGCACATATCGAGCATATTGTGTGTATGATTGAAATGCTTGGTATGTGTGGGATCTGACTATCTAGTTGTTTATCTCTAGTAGCCTCTCTTACCGGGAAATGTCTCCTAGTGTTACCGCTGAGCCATGGTAGCTTGCTACTGCTCTGGAACACTTAGGCTGGCCGGCATGTGTCCTTCTTCGTTCCTGTGTCTGTCCCTTCGGGGAAATGTCACGCTTTGAGTACCGGAGTCCTGTTAGCCCGCTACAGCCCGGTTTACCGGAGTCCTGCTAGCCCAGTGCTACAACCCGGACCCACTTGCTGATGACCGACACGTTCGAAGCTGGGTCATGGATGCCTGTCCCTGTAAGTCTGTGCCACTTTGGGTTTACGACTAGTCATGTCAGCCCGGGCTCTTTATCATATGGATGCTAGCGACACTATCATATACGTGAGCCAAAAGGCGCAAACGGTCCCGGGAAAAGGTAAGACGACACCCGTGGGAATACCGTGCGTGAGGCCGCAAAGTGATATGAGGTGTTACCAGCTAGATCGATGTGACATCGAGTCGGGGTCCTGACAGCTAAGAATTTTGTTAGGGACTGTTTTTTGATCAGGGGGTGATTGTGGTTGTCCTCGAAACGGCCAACAGTCCACCATGCATCATCGTGGGTTAGGTACATGTGTGCTTCACATTCAGTCCTAACAACTTTCTTTTTTTCCTCTTCTTCACAATGCTGGCTGGGTTTTCCACATCTTGTAGCTCATCCCTGTCCTTGCGTCGTTTGCCATATTTTTTACAAACTATGAGCACCCTGCTTATAGTTCCATCCACCCTCTCTTTCTTGAATTGCTGCCTAATTGCAAAGACAGTCTTGCGCGCGTAGATGCTGTAGTGGTCACGTGCACTCTCCAGTGTGTCAAATTTTGTCCCTTGTAAATGTGGCTTAGGTGTGGAATATGCCTCCATGTTGCTGCCTTCCATATCAGCATCGATCCCTGCAGATTCTGGAGTTGTTGGTTCGCTTATTGTCTGCTCTCCAAGGCTCCCAGCTCCCGTGCTTGCATTTGTTCCAGCACTATGTGCATTTGTTCCAGCACTGGGCAAGCTGTTGTTTGCGCTCATTGCCCGAGCTCCTGCATTTTGGACTGGTAGATTAGTGTAATATTTCACGATAAATAATAGTTCTCCATCATGGTAATTTTCAAACCCACTTCAATAGTAAAGTATTCTTTTCTGACTAAAAATAACCCTGGTAATTTGTATAGTCTTGAACCTGGTAATATGTGTGCCCCAATGCTGGTAATTTTCAACCCCACTTCAATAGTAAAGTATTCTTTTTCTGTCTAAAAATAACCCTGGTAATTTGTATATTATTGAACCTGGTAACATGTGTCCCCTAATGCTGGTAATTTTCAAACCCAATTCAATAGTTAAGTCCTTGTGTTTTTCATTCCATGACTATATGTAAACACAAATGCTGGTAATTTTACCTGTTTCCATGATGCTTGCACAATTGTTGCTTGGTGTGCACGCTGCACTGTCCTCTTCATGCATTCTCCCTCCTCCATCTTCTACATTTTCTCCTCTACTAGTATCCATTATCTACTCCTGCTTCATTGTTTTTACGTTTCATGTTAGCATACATTTACATGTGTTGACTCTTATTTTTAAACGCATTGTTCTGTTTACTATTTACACAGTTGTTTGAAGGCAAGAACCGCAGGGTTGATTGGGAAGAACACTAAACAGGACAATTACAGTACATGATAGTAAAAGACACCCCTTTTCTTTATCAAATGATAGTAGTCAGCTAAAGTGCATGATAATTTTACTATGTAATTATTAAGCAGAATTATCTAGAGATGAGTCTTGATTCTTACCAGGTTTGAGTTGATGTTTCTGTTGATTCTCTGGAGATGTTTGCCTGGTGATTTTGCCTGGTAATTTTTGTTTGTGTGCTCTCTTGATCCTCCCGTTTGCCTGGTAATTTCTTGAGATTTTGCCTGGTAATTTCTGTTGATTCTCCTATTTGATCCAGATCTGGAGGAGGG
>NC_057798.1:677394628-677406854 GCF_018294505.1 Triticum aestivum | reverse complement strand
TTCTTGAGATGTTTGCCTGGTAATTTCTGTTGATTCTCCCGTTTGATCCAGATCTGGAGGAGGGGTAGGGGAGGGGCGGGGCGGGTGGGTGGTGGGAAGGGTCGTGCGGGTGGTGGGGAGCATGTGATCGGCCTAGTAAGTGGGCTGGTGGTCTGCCTGGTAACTGGGCTTCTGACCGGCCTGGTAAGTGGGCTTCTGGCCGGCCTGGTAAGAGGGCGATCGAGATGTTGGTCAGTGGGAGGGCGATCGAGGCTGTTTCCTGGTCGGCCTGGTAAGCGGGAGGCAGATTTGCTATCGGGCAACCCGTTGCCAAATATCGCTCTCCATTCCAAAAATGTCAAACATGTATGGAAAATGTTAACTATATATTTAAAAAATGTAATCATATATTTTAAGAATGTAGATCATGTATTTAAGAAATGTTAATCAAATATTTTAAAAATTTTAAATATGTATGAAAAATGTTCCTGATATATACGAAAAATATACAATGTGTATGAGAAGAAGTAGTCATCAAGCATACATTTTTTACTAAAAATTAATTGTGTATTTAGAAAATGTTAAACATGTCTAGAATTTTTTCCCTGATGTATACAAAATACAACATGTATGGGAGAAGGTAGTCATCAAACACAAATAGTTAAGAAATATTAATCATGCATTTTGAAAACTGTGAAAAAATGTGTTAAAAATGTTGCTTATGTATAGAAAAATGTTAAGTGTGTATAAAAGAAAAGTAGACATCAAAAAGATATATTTGACAAAAATTTAATAACATATTTGAAAAATGTTAAACCTGCAGAAGAAAAATGTTCCGGATGTATACAGAATTGTGCAATGTGTATGAAAGAATGTTCCTGATGTATACGAAAAATGTAAATTGTGTGTGAAAAAAGTAGACGTGTGTTAAAAAAGTAAGGGAGCAAAAAAAAGAATAAACAACAAAAAACAAAAAGGTAGAACAAAATAAAAATAAAAATATGAAGAAAATAGATTAAAAACAAGAAAGAAATGAAAGAAAAGACAAAATAATAAATGGAACGAAAAATAAAAATAAAAACAGAATAAAACAATTAAAACCAGAAAGAACAGAAGAAAAATTTGAGAAATTGAAAAATAGAAAAGGGGAAAATATAAAATTGGAAAAAGAACGAGCAGTGTAACCATTGGAAAAAATGCGCTAAAGTGTTGGTCCGGTCGGGTCTCCTCCCCATTCCCAATCCTCTCGATCTCCTGCACCTCATGCTATGCTCACCCAAGTCAATCACCGCAGGAATCGACGCTAGCGACCACAACCCAATGACCACCGTCGTGGAGAGGAAGCATGTGACGCCGTCTGTTGAGATCCCGCCATGCTTTGACCACCATCGTGGCCGTTGTCGTCCCATGCATCCAACCATCTCATCCCCAATCCCAGTCGAGCACCGTCGTCGTCTCTAGCCTCGCCCAGTGAGAGCCGCAACTGCTCTCCCACCTCTCTCTGTATGTGTGTTTTAAACTCTAGTGGGGCCCATTGACAACCTCTTTAGTTAAGTGAGGCCCGCACTCGAACCAGTACACGGGGGAGGCGTATTCAGGAAATACGCCTTCAACGTGGTCTTTTCTGGGATTTTCTATTAAACCATATAAATTCAGTTTAAATTTATCTTTGGCGAAACTTTGACTGCTCATAACATCTAAACTAGAAGTCCAAGTGAAATAGGACTTATTGCAGCATTTTTCTTATGAAAATTGTCGTTCCGGAAAGTATTTTTGTGCTATTTTTTGCTATATCTGGATAGGCTAGACAGTAGATTTGGATTTATGTGATATTTACAAACTGTTTTCAAATATATATTTCCATAGGAAGAAGAGCTTGGTGGTGAAGATCCAAGTACCTTAAGTCTCTCACCTTCACCAAGGTAAGCCACACTACCATTGCTTGCTGACTTGTTGAACTCGTAGTCTATATATGTGAAATTTAGAGCATTTTTGCATTTATTTCATTTTGTTATTATTTTTATATTTTGCTAGATGTGCTTGCATATGTTCATGATGAATGATTTGCTTAGGCAGTAGCATGAAAGCATGATCATACCAATAGTGTTAATAAAAATTGACCACATAAGCATGTGAGTAATAATATGAATTTTTTGGTGCTATAATATAGTTGTGTGTGGCATTAAATATTAAACACGACCAGGATCAAGCACATATTCGGTAAAAGGGACCTGTTAAACTAAACCCTTCATTGGCCTGGTCTAGTCATGGTGCCACCGAGTTGAAGTTTCCACATGTGCAACCACATTTGCTTGATGTGGGAAGGCATGAACTTAGTCATGCGCATGCTCTTATTGGTGTCACTATGCATGTGCCTTATTATGTTCGATTTGAAATAATGCCTGAGGGAGTCCTGGACTAGGGGGTGTCCGGACAGCCGGACTATCATCGTCCGCCGGACTCCAATACTACGAAGATACAAGATTGAACACTCCGTCCCATGTCCGGATGGGACTTTCCTTGGCGTGGAAGGCAAGCTTGGCAATACGGATATGTAGATATCCTACCATTGTAACCGACTCTGTGTAACCCTAGCCCTCTCCGGTGTCTATATAAACCGGAGGGCTTTAGTCCGTAGGACATAACCTCCATTACAACAATCATACCATAGGCTAGCTTCTAGGGTTTAGCCTCCTTGATCTTGTGGTAGATCTACTCTTGTACTACCCATATCATCAATATTAATCAAGCAGGACGTAGGGTTTTACCTCCATCGAGAGGGCCCGAACCTGGGTAATACATCGTGTCCCTCGTCTCCTGTTACCATCCGCCTAGACGCACAGTTCGGGACCCCCTACCCGAGATCCGCCGGTTTTGACACCGACATTGGTGCTTTCATTGAGAGTTCCTCTGTGTCGTCACCGATAGGCTCGATGGCTTCTTCAATCGACAACAACGCCGTCCAGGGTGAGACTTTTCTCCCTGGACAGATATTCGTATTCGGCGGCTTCGCACTGCGGGCTAATTCACTTGGCCATCTGGAGCAGATCGAAAGCTACGCCCCTGGCCGTCAGGTCAGGTTCGGAAGCCTAAACTTCACGGCTGACATCCGCGGGGACTTGGTCTTCGACGGGCTCGAGCCACAGCCGAGCGTGCCGCACTGTCACGATGGGCATGATCTAGCTCTGCCGCCAGACAGCGCCTTGGTGGCCGCACATGAATCCGCTCCGGCCCTTAGTCCGGAGCTGATCGCCCAGATCGAGGACCGGTGGCTGGACACCGCCTCAAGGGCTGCAACTTCCGCGGCGATGGAGCCGAACACTGACCTTGTCCCCTATAAAGCTCGTGACTCCGAGGTGCCGGACTCCCTGCCGGACTCCGAACCTCCTACGCCCCTGCCAATCGAATCCGATTGGGCGCCGATCATGGAGTTCACCGCTGCGGACACCTTTCAGCACTCGCCCTTTGGCGACATCCTAAATTCGCTAAAGCATCTCTCGCTATCCGGAGAGCCCTGGCCATAGTATGGCCAGGATGGTTGGGAAGCGGACGACGAAGAAATTCAAAGCCCACCCACCTCCCACTTTGTAGCCACTATCGAAGATTTAACCGACATGCTAGATTATGACTCCGAAGACATCGGCGGTATCGACGACGATGCCGGATACGAACAAGAACCAGCGCCTACAGGACACTGGAAGACCACCTCGTCATATGACATATACATGGTGGACACCCCAAAAGATGGGGACGACGAAGAAGCAGCGGAGGCAGATTCCTTAAAGAAACAGCCCAAGCGCCGACGTCAGCGGCGCCGCTCTAAATCTCGCCACAGCAAGAATGGAGATTCCGGCACAGGAGATAATAATACCCCAGAAAGTGCCGAAGACAATCCCCTCCAGCAAGATTCGGCGCAGGAGGATGCAGAAGCAAGCCCTCACGAGAGAGCGGCAGATGAAGAGGTCGAGGATGATAATTACATACCTCCCTCCGAAGACGAGGCAAGCCTCAACGGCGACGAATTCGTCGTGCCCGAGGATCCCGTCGAACAAGAGCGTTTTAAACGCAGGCTTATCACCACGGCAAATAGCCTAAAGAAAAAGCAGCAGCAGCTTCAAGCTGATCAAGACCTGCTTGCCGATCGATGGACCGAGGTCCTCGCGGCCGAAGAGTACGAACTCGAACGCCCCTCCAAAAGCTACCCAAAACGCAAGTTGCTCCCCCGATTAGAGGAGGAAGCATACATACCTTCATCACCAGCGCACAATACGGCCGACCGACCACCCCGTGGTCGTGACAGAGAGGCATCTAGGCCCTCCACCAAGACCATACCCCGGCATCGCTCCAAAAGTACGAAGCCAAGAGGGAACGCGCCGGACTTGCGAGATATATTGGAGGACAAAGCAAGGCAATCCAGATCCATCTATGGATCATGTGGGTGTCCCACGACCCACGACGAATACCGTCGCGCCGGATACAACAACTCCGGCTGGGCCAAACACAGCAGACAACGCTCACTCGAGCTACGTCGTGATATTGCTCAATACAGAGGCGCCGCACACCCGCTATGCTTCACTGACGAAGTAATGGATCATCAAATCCCTGAAGGGTTTAAACCCGTAAACATTGAATCCTATGATGGCACAACAGACCCCGCGGTTTGGATCGAAGATTATCTCCTTCACATCCATATGGCCTGCAGCGACGATCTCCATGCCATCAAGTATCTCCCACTCAAGCTTAAAGGACCAGCTCGGCATTGGCTTAACAGCTTGCTCGCAGAGTCAACTGGGTGTTGGGAAGACCTGGAGGCCGCATTCCTCAACAACTTCCAGGGAACATATGTGCGACCACCAGACGCCGATGACCTAAGCCACATAATTCAGCAGCCAGACGAATCGGCCAGACAGTTTTGGACACGGTTCTTAACAAAGAAAAATCAAATCGTCGACTGTCCGGATGCAGAGGCCCTCGCAGCCTTCAAACATAACATCCGCGACGAGTGGCTAGCCCGGCACCTAGGACAGGAAAAGCCGAAATCCATGGCAGCCCTCACATCTCTAATGACCCGCTTCTGTGCGGGAGAGGACAGCTGGCTAGCTCGCAGCAACAACCTCAGTAAAAATTCTGGCAGCCCGGATACCAAGGACCACAATGGCAGGTCGCGTCGAAGCAAAAATAAACGCCGCATTAACGGCGACGACAAGGAGGATACGGCGGTCAACGCCGGATTCCGAGGCTCTAAACTCGGTCAGCGGAAGAAGCCATTCAAAAGAACCACTCCGGGTCCGTCCAATTTGGACCGAATACTCGACCGCTTATGCCAGATACATGGCACCCCCGAAAAGCCAGCTAATCACACCAACAGAGATTGTTGGGTATTCAAGCAGGCAGGCAAGTTAATTGCCGAAAACAATGACAAGGGGCTGCACAGCGACGACGAGGAAGAGACCCGACCGCCGAACAATAGAGGACAGAAGGGTTTCCCCCCACAAGTGCGGACGGTGAATATGATATACGCAACCCATATACCCAAGAGGGAGCGGAAGCACGCACTAAGGGACGTATATGCGATGGAGCCAGTCGCCCCGAAGTTCAATCCATGGTCCTCTTGCCCGATCACTTTCGACCGAAGAGACCATCCGACCAGTATCCGCCATGGCGGATTCGCCGCATTTGTTTTAGACCCAATCGTCGATGGATTTCACCTCACGAGAGTCCTGATGGACGGCGGCAGTAGCCTGAACCTGCTTTATCAGGATACAGTGCGCAAGATGGGCATAGACCCCTCAAGGATTAAACCTACAAAGACGACCTTCAAAGGCGTCATACCAGGTGTTGAGGCCAATTGTACAGGCTCAGTCACACTAGAAGTGGTCTTTGGATCCCCGGACAATTTCCGGAGCAAGGACTTAATCTTCGACATAGTCCCATTCCGCAGCGGCTATCACGCTCTTCTCGGATGAACCACGTTTGCAAAGTTCAACGCGGTGCCGCATTACGCATACCTCAAGCTCAAGATGCCAGGTCCTCGTGGATTCATTACGGTCAACGGAAATACGGAACGCTCCCTCCGAACGGAGGAACATATAGCGGCTCTCGCGGCAGAAGTACAAAGCAGCCTTCTAAGGCAATTTTCGAGTCCGGCCGTTAAACGGCCGGACACGGCCAAACGAGCTCGGAGCAACATCAACCAAGACCACATGGCACGTTCCGAGCACGCGTAGCAATGCGGCCCCAACCCCAGCCCTCACATAATTGCAAGACCAACCCTCCGCGTACATCATTACGCTCTGGAGATACCATGGGCCTAGGGGGAGGGGCACGACCACAACAGACCCAGAGTGCGGCTCGACCACACCAGGGGCTCCCAAGTGTGTCACTCTTTTTATTTTCCTTCTTTTTTATACAGGACTCCATTTACCAGAAGCCCTGTCCGGCGATGGACCCGCCGAATTCATGATGCAACAGCCAGGGAAGAAAGAAGGCTGCGATGAACACTCAGGTGGTCTCCATTACGAGCATTAAATTTGATTATACACACCAGTCCGCAGCCTACCCCTGGAGGGGGACATGTTTAATTAGTCCAATCCCTTGCTTACCGCACTATTTGTATAATTCCGCACTCATGGCAGAATCCCTTAAATAAATAATGCAGGACTTTTTGCCTGTTATTGCATTACTTTACATATATGTTCATTAATGACATCGTGCACCCGTATATTTTGATACGGCCGAATACACCAGGGGCTTATGTTCCCCGCATTATGGTGTGATAAGTCCGAACACTTTCACAAGTGCGGCACCCCGAACTTATAGCATTATATGAATCGGCTCCGAATCATGTCTTGGGTCAATAGTTGGGTTTGCCCGGCTCCCACGTTTTGCTGCCTTACGTTCCGTTCTGTCGGCTAAGGTGGCACTGGGAGAACCACTACGATTGCGCCCTGGTTGAGCCGGGCGAGCGCCTCAGTGGAGAAAGCTAAAACTGACTGGCATGATAAGGCGAGAGACTGGTCGCTGTTCGAGAGGTCTTTTCAGGTCCCTAAAGACTTATGCCGCTTCGAGTGAAGTACCGGATAATGTCCGACGAAGGCGTGGATAGCGCCCCGAATTCGGTCTTCCGAATACTAGGGGCTTCGCCGAAATTTAAAATTATAGAATTCTATGGCTAAGTGAGAGTGTTCAAGCATTATAAGTCTGGTTGCCTTGTTTGTTGTGTTGAGCGCCTCCCTAGATGGACCCAAAAATGGGAACAAGAGTGCTCAAGTTTATCCCGAACACCCCAGCACTCGTGGCTTGGGGGCTGAAGCCAACAACTTGCCATCTCTTAGATTTTATAAACAGCCGCACAGAAGGTAATATTTTAAATTAAACAAGCGTTGCGTAGCGCATATGAACAAAGTCTTCAGCGCACAGGATAATACATAGCGAGTTTACTCAAGAATTACATATCTGGGGCACTCATCCACAATATTGCGGGCACCCTTCAGGACAGTCTTATAGTACATTTCGGGCGTACGATACTCCTTGCCCGCTGGCAGCGGGTCAGTAAGAAGCCTCTCCGCATCCAGCCCGCCCCAGTGCACCTTTGCGCGGGCAAGGGCCCGACGAGCACCTTCAATACAGGCGGAGCGCTTGATGACCTCCACCCAGGGGCGCGCATCCACCAGCCGCTGCACGAGGCCGAAGTAGCTCCCAGGCATGGCTTGTTCAGGCCACAGCCGGACTATGAGGCCCTTCATGGCCTCCTCAACCGCCTTGTGGAGCTCGACCAGCTGCTTCAGCTAGTCGCTAGGGGGCACCGGATGGCCGGCCTCAGCGTACTGAGACCAGAAGACCTTCTCCGTTGAGCTCCCCTCCTCGCCACGGTAGAATGTGGCGGCATCGGATACACTGCGCGGCAGATCTGCAAACGCCCCTGGAGAGCTCCGAATTCGGGTAAGTGTCAGGTAGTTTACATTAACATGCTTGCTTTGCATGAAAAATGCCTTACCCGCCGCTATCTTCTTCACATCTTCAACCTCCTGAAGGGCCTTACGGGCCTCGGCCTTGGCGGACTTGGCACTTTCGAGAGCCGAGGCGAGCTCGGACTCTTGAGTCTTGGAGTCGCGCTCCAAACTCTCATGCTTCTCCATGAGAGCCTGGAGCTCTTGCCGCACTTCCGCCACCCGCGCCTCCTGCTTCTCTCGCTCTGCCCGTTCCGCGGCCGCATTGCGTTCGGTCGCGGACACAGACTCCTTCAGGGTTGCCACCTCGTTAGTGGCCCCTGCAGTACCCACGTTATCCTTGTCATTTTTACTGCAACCTAAATCCTTTTCTGTAAGGTAAACTTTCAAAGTGGTGTTAGTCACCTTCTTTGTCCTCGAGCTGCTTTTTGGCACGGCCGAGCTCTTGCTCGGACCGCTCGAGATCTTGCTTCAACGCACCGACCTCCGTAGTCAGTGCGGCAGAGGTCAGCAGCGCAGCCTGCAAACCCATATTGACATATTTTTTAGCAACCCTGCGTATATCTTTTTAGATCCTCAGTCCGGCTTTTCTTTTCGAACACCGAACTGAGCATCAGGGGCTACTGTCTATGCAGTATTACATTACATAATTTTAACTTCTTACCTCAAAGCCTGTTAGAAGGCTGCTGCAGGCTTCGGTCAGCCCGCTCTTGGCGAGTTGAACCTTCTGAATCACCGCACTCATGATAGTGCGGTGTTCTTCCTCGATGGAAGCGCCTTTGAGCGCCTCCAACAAGTTGTCCGGCGCCTCCGGTTGGATGGGTGCCGCCGGTGTCACGGTCTTGCCCTTCTTGCGAAGGGGCCTCCTGCCGGACTCTGGAACCACTGCAGGTTCCGGCGTAGAGTCCGGCGCAAAGTCCGGGAGGCTGCCTTGCGGCGCCTCCGGAGCCTCCTCCTGATGGGTCCCTTTCTGGGATCCCACCTCGGCGTCCTCATCGGCGCGAGGGGTGGAGGCAGTCGGGATGGAATCCACATCCGACAGAGCCAATGACCCGCTCGATGAAGCGGGGAGATCATCATCGGCCGGACTGCAGGCAGTATGCGGTATTAGAAGGACACTATGTGACACAGAAGAAATTATAGATCATTCAGGGATCCGGATACTTACGATCTCGCCTGAGGCCTGGCCCTTGAGGGCCACTCTTCACCGCCAACGTTGGTGTTGGCGGAGCTGTCCGGGGGAATAGTTCTCCCCCTCTTGGACCCTTCGGCCTCCCCGGTTGGGGAAGCCTTCCTCTTCCTCTCTCCCTCCTCTGGGAGAGAGTCTTCTTCCTCCTCCTCATCTTCGGGGGAGGAGTCCGCCTCGGAGTTGTCAGAGACCTGAAAACGGGAACTCTTTCAAGTGCCCGTGGCCACCTTCTTGGCCTTCTTCTCCGGCACCACATGCGGTGCCGGAACCAGCAACCCCGCTAGACGGGCGTCCACTGGGTCTTCTGGCATGGGAGCCGGGCAGATGAGCTGCTCGGCCTTCTTCATCCATTCCTGTCAAAGGAAAAGGGAGATTGAAACCCGCTCAGAATTAATCTATTAACAATAAGTGTCCCGTAAAGGGGTAGAATCACTTACCAAGTCAGCGGGACGCTGCGAGTGAAATCCGCAATCTTCCGTCGCGGATGCGGGGGCTTCGGCGCCCTTAAACAACACCCTCCAGGCGCCTTCGTACGTCGTGTCGAAGAGCCCGCTCAACACCTGGTGCTGTTCGGGATTGAACTCCCACAGATTGAATGCCCATTCTTGGCATGGGAGAATCCGGCGGACGAGCATGACTTTGGACCACGTTAACCAGCCTGAGCTTTTTATTCACCAGCTTCTGGATACAGGCTTGGAGTCCCGTCAGCTCCTTCGGATTACCCCACAGCAAGCCCTTCTCTTTCCAGGAGGTGAGCTGCGTAGGGATTCCAGATCTGAACTCGGGGGCCGCCGCCCACGTAGGGTCGCGCGGCTCGGTGATATAGAACCACCCTGACTGCCACCCCTTGACGGATTCCACGAAGGCCCCTTCGAACCAAAGGACGTTGGGCATCTTGCCCAACATGGCGCCTCCGCACTCCGCTTGAGTGCCCTTCACTACCTTCGGCTTGACATTGAAGGTCTTGAGCCACAAGCCGAAGTGGGGCTGGATGCAGAGGAAGGCCTCGCACACGACGATAAACGCCGAGATGTTGAGGATGAAGTTCGGTGCCAGATCATGGAAATCCAGGCCGTAGTAGAACATGAGCCCCCGGACAAAGGGGTGAAGTGGAAAGCCCAGTCCGCGGAGGAAGTGGGGAAGGAAAACGACCCTCTCATGGGGCCTGGGGTGGGGATGAGCTGCCCCTCGTCGGGCAGCCGGTGCGCGACGTCGCCGGAAAGGTATCCGGCGCTGCGCAGCCTTGTGATGTGCTCCTCCTTAACGGTGGATGCCAACCATTTGCCTCCCACTCCGGACATGGTCGGAGACGGTCGAGACGAGATGCGTGAACTTGGGCGTTGGAGCTCGAGTGCGCGGAGGTGGATAAGCAAGGGAGGAAGAAGGCGTAGGTGAAAAGGTGAATCCTTATCCCTTATATATATAGGCGGACGAAACTATGCGTCCCCACTAGCCTGGTAAAACTCGCTTATCTCCCAAGCGCCACCATCAATGGCGCGGTTGGGTTACCCACGTCCGTATTGATGAGAATTCCGGAATAAGGGGAACATGATCTCTGCTTCGACAAGACGTGCCAAGGGAACCGCTTCGCTAAACGCGCTAAGGCGGTATAATAAAAAATGATTCAAGTAAAGGCTTGGTAGTGGTGTGACGTCACGCCGCAAAATACGTCAGCAGATTGAACCTGTGTACATTTTATTCTCTCTACGGTGGAATGTGGAATTTATTTTGCAGAGCCGGACACTATCCTGGTGTTCATGATCTTCTTTGGATTATCCGGAGGAGGAACCCGCCTTGCAATGCCGAACATTATGCGCGCCGGACTCATCGTCATTGAAGCCAGGTTCAGGGGCTACTGAGGGAGTCCTGGACTAGGGGGTGTCCGGACAGCCGGACTATCATCGTCTGCCGGACTCCAAGACTACGAAGATACAAGATTGAAGACTCCGTCCCGTGTCCGGATGGGACTTTCCTTGGCGTGGAAGGCAAGCTTGGCGATACGGATATGTAGATCTCCTACCATTGTAACCGACTCTGTGTAACCCTAGCCCTCTCAGGTGTCTATATAAACCGGAGGGCTTTAGTCCGTAGGACATAACCTCCATTACAACAATCATACCATAGGCTAGCTTCTAGGGTTTAGCCTCCTTGATCTCGTGGTAGATCTACTCTTGTACTAGCCATATCATCAATATTAATCAAGCAGGACGTAGGGTTTTACCTCCATCGAGAGGGCCCGAACCTAGGTAAAACATCGTGTCCCTCGTCTCCTGTTACCATCCGCCTAGACGCACAGTTCGGGACCCCCTACCCGAGATCCGCCGGTTTTGACACCGACAATGCCTCTCTATCTTTTGTAAATGGTGTCCAGGTGATCTGCACGGCATAGGATAATCATTATTCTCTGCTGATATCCATGGTATAGCACTCGTAACATTTTTGTCTAGCGTGCAATTGCTAAACTCAAATAGACCAAATGGCTTCGATAATACTCTGTTCCATTTGAAAGAGTCTCATCTTGCTTGAACATTTAAGTGATTTGCTTACGTTGTTTACAACTAGCAGATACTGGACGTATCACACGTGAACAAAATGTTAGGGAACGTTGCAGAAAATTAAAATTTTTCCTATGGTTTCACCAAGATCCATCTATGAGTTCATCTAAGCAACGAGTCAAGGGAGTGAGTTTGCATCTACATACCACTTGTAGATCGCGTGCGGAAGCTTGCAAGGGGATGGTGATGATGGAGTCGTACTCGACGTGATTCAGATCACCGATGTCCAAATGCTGAACGGACAACACCTCCGCATTCAACACACGTACGGGACGGGAGACGTCTCCTCCTTCTTGATCCAGCAAGGGGGGAGGAGAGGTTGATGATGATCCAGCAGCACGACGGCGTGGTGGTGGATGCAGCAAAACTCCAGCAGGGCTTCGCCAAGTGTCTACGGGAGGAGGACGAGGTGTAGCAGGGGAAGGGAGGCGCCAAGGCAATGGGTGCGGCTGCCCTCCCCCCTGCCCTCCTTTATATAGGACCCCAGGGGGGGCGCCGGCCCTCGGAGATCCAATCTCCCAAGGGGGCGGCGGCCAAGGGGGGAGGAGTGCCCC
>NC_057798.1:677383391-677394403 GCF_018294505.1 Triticum aestivum | reverse complement strand
CCCCACACACACACCCTAGGGTTTCAACCCTAGGCGCAGGGGTGGGCCTAGGGGGGCGCACCAGCCCACTATGGGCTGGCTCCCCTCCCACGTCAGCCCATGAGGCCCTCCGGGATGGGTGGCCCCACCCGGTGGACCCCCGAGACCCTTCCGGTGGTCCCGGTACAATACCGGGTGACCCCGAAACTTTCCCGATGGCCGAAATACCACTTCCTATATATTATTCTTTACCTCCGGACCATTCCGAAACTCCTCGTGACGTCCGGGACTCCGAACAACATTCGGTATGCTGCATACTCATATTCATACAACCCTAGCGTCACCGAACCTTAAGTGTGTAGACCCTACGGGTTCGGGAGACATGCAGACATGACCGAGACGACTCTCGGGCAATAACCAACAGCGGGATCTGGATACCCATGTTGGCTCCCACATGCTCCTCGATGATTTCATCGGTTGAACCACGATGTCGAGGATTCGATCAAATCCCTGTATACAATTCCCTTTGTCAATCGGTACGTTACTTGCCCGAGACTCGATCGTCGGTATCCCAATACCTTGTTCAGTCTCGTTACCGGCAAGTCACTTTACTCGTACCGTAATGCATGATCCCGTGGCCAACACCTTGGTCACCTTGAGCTAATTATGATGATGCATTACCGAGTGGGCCCAGAGATACCTCTCCGTCATACAGAGTGACAAATCCCAGTCTCGATCCGTGTCAACCCAACAGACACTTTCGGAGATACCTGTAATGCACCTTTATAGTCACCCAGTTACGTTGTGACGTTTGATACACCCAAGGCACTCCTACGGGATCCGGGAGTTACATGATCTCATGGTCGAAGGAAGAGATACTTGACATTGGCAAAGCTCTAGCAAACGAACTACACGATCTTTATGCTATGCTTAGGATTGGGTCTTGTCCATCACATCATTCTCCTAATGATGTGATCCTGTTATCAACGACATCCAATTTCCATAGCCAGGAAACCATGACTATCTGTTGATCACAACGAGCTAGTCAACTAGAGGCTCACTAGGGACATATTGTGGTCTATGTGTTCACACGTGTATTACGATTTCCGGATAATACAGTTATAGCATGAACAAAAGACAATTATCATGAACAATGAAATATAATAATACTTTTATTATTGCCTCTAGGGCATATTTCCAACAGTCTCCCACTTGCACTAGAGTCACCAATCTAGTTACATTGTGATGAATCGAACACCCATAGAGTTCTGGTGTTGATCATGTTTTGCTCGCGAGAGAGGTTTAGTCAACGGATCTGCGACATTCAGATCCGTGTGTAATTTGCAAATCTCTATGTCTCCATCTTGAACATTTTCACGGATGGAGTTGAAACGACGCTTGATGTGCCTGGTCTTCTTGTGAAACCTGGGCTCCTTGGCAAGGGCAATAGCTCCAGTGTTGTCACAGAAGAGTTTGATCGGCCCCGACGCATTGGGTATGACTCCTAGGTCGGTGATGAACTCCTTCACCCAAATCGCTTCATGCGCTGCCTCCGAGGCTGCCATGTACTCCGCTTCACACATAGATCCCGCCACGACGCTCTGCTTGCAGCTGCACCAGCTTACTGCTCCACCATTCAACATATACACGTATCCGGTTTTTTGACTTAGAGTCATCCAGATCTGAGTCGAAGCTAGCGTCGACGTAACCCTTTACGACGAGCTCTTCGTCTCCTCCATAAACGAGAAACATGTCCTTTGTCCTTTTCAGGTACTTTAGGATATTCTTGACCGCTGTCCAGTGTTCCTTGCCGGGATTACTTTGGTATCTTGCTACCAAACTTACGACAAGGTTTACATCAGGTCTGGTACACAGCATGGCATACATAATAGATCCTATGGCTGAAGCATAGGGGATGACACTCATCTCTTCTTTATCTTTTGCCGTGGTCGGTGACTGAGCCGAGCTCAATCTCACACCTTGTAACATAGGCAAGAACCCTTTCTTGGACTGATCCATTTTGAACCTCTTCAAAATCTTATCAAGGTATCTGCTTTGTGAAAGACCTATGAGGCGTCTCGATCTATCTCTATAGATCTTGATGCCTAATATATAAGCAGCTTCTCCAAGGTCCTTCATTGAAAAACACTTATTCAAGTAGGCCTTAATGCTGTCCAAAAGTTCTATATTATTTCCCATCAAGAGTATGTCATCTACATATAATATGAGAAATGCTACAGAGCTCCCACTCACTTTCTTGTAAACGCAGGCTTCTCCATAAGTCTGCATAAACCCAAACGCTTTGATCATCTCATCAAAACGAATGTTCCAACTCCGAGATGCTTGCACCAGTCCATAAATGGATCGCTGGAGCTTGCATACTTTGTTAGCGTTCTTAGGATAGACAAAACCTTCCGGCTGCATCATATACAGCTCTTCCTTAAGATGTCCGTTAAGGAATGCCGTTTTGACGTCCATCTGCCATATCTCATAATCATAGTATGCAGCAACTGCTAACATGATTTGGACGGACTTCAGCTTCGCTACGGGAGAGAATGTCTCGTCGTAGTCAATCCCTTGAACTTGTCGATAACCCTTAGCGACAAGTCGAGCTTTATAGATGGTAACATTACCATCCGTGTCCGTCTTCTTCTTAAAAATCCATTTGTTTTCTATCGCTCGCCGATCATCGGGCAAGTCTGTCAAAGTCCATACTTTGTTTTCATACATGGATTCTATCTCGGATTTCATGGCTTCAAGCCATTTGTTGGAATCTGGGCCCGCCATCGCTTCTTCATAGTTCGAAGGTTCACCGTTGTCTAACAACATGATTTCCAGGACAGGGTTGCCGTACCACTCTGGTGCGGAACGTGTCCTTGTGGACCTATGAAGTTCAGTAGCAACTTGATCCGAAGTACCTTGATCATCATCATTGTTTTCCTCTTCAGTTGGTGTGGGCATCACAGGAACGGTTTCCTGCGCTGCACCATTTTCCCGTTCGAGAGGTAGTACTTCATCGAGTTCTACTTTCCTCCCACTTACTTCTTTCGAGAGAAACTCTTTTTCCAGAAAGCATCCGTTCTTGGCAACAAGGGTCTTGCCCTCGGATCTTAAGTAGAAGGTATACCCGACAGTTTCCTTAGGGTATCCTATGAAGACGCATTTTTCCGACTTGGGTTCGAGCTTTTCAGGTTGAAGCTTCTTGACATAAGCATCGCATCCCCAAACTTTTAGAAACGACAGCTTAGGTTTGTTCCCAAACCATAATTCATACGGTGTCGTCTCAACGGATTTAGACGGTGCCCTATTTAAAGTGAATGTAGCTGTCTCTAGAGCGTATCCCCAAAATGATAGCGGTAAATCGGTAAGAGACATCATAGACCGCACCATATCTAATAGAGTGCGATTACGACGTTCGGACACACCGTTACGCTGAGTTGTTCCAGGCGGCGTGAGTTGTGAAACGATTCCACATTTCCTTAAGTGTGTACCAAATTCGTGACTTAAGTATTCTCCTCCATGATCTGATCGTAGGAACTTTATCTTTCGGTCACGTTGATTCTCTACCTCACTCGGAAATTCCTTGAACTTTTCAAAGGTCTCAGACTTGTGTTTCATTAAGTAGACATAACCATATCTACTCAAGTCATCAGTGAGAGTGAGAACATAACGATATCCTCCGCGAGCCTCAACGCTCATTGGACCGCATACATCGGTATGTATGATTTCCAACAAGTTGGTTGCTCGCTCCATTGTTCTGGAGAACGGAGTCTTGGTCATTTTGCCCATGAGGCATGGTTCGCATGTGTCAAACGATTCATAATCAAGAGACTCTAAAAGTCCATCAGCATGGAGCTTCTTCATGCGCTTGACACCAATGTGACCAAGGCGGCAGTGCCACAAGTATGTGGGACTATCGTTATCAACTTTACATCTTTTGGCATCCACACTATGAACACGTGTAATATTACGCTCGAGATTCATTAAGAATAAACCATTGACCATCGGAGCATGACCATAAAACATATCTCTCATATAAATCGAACAACCATTATTCTCGGACTTAAATGAGTAGCCATCTCGTATTAAACGAGATCCAGATACAATGTTCATGCTCAAACTTGGCACTAAATAACAATTATTAAGGTTCAAAACTAATCCCGTAGGTAAATGTAGAGGCAGCGTGCCGACGGCGATCACATCAACTCTGGAACCATTCCCGACACGCATCGTCACCTCGTCCTTCGTCAGTCTCCGTTTATTCCGCAGCTCCTGCTGTGAGTTACAAATATGAGCAACGGCACCGGTATCAAATACCCAGGAGTTACTACGAGTACTGGTAAGGTACACATCAATTACATATATATCAAATATACCTTTAGTGTTGCCGGCCTTCTTATCCGCTAAGTATTTGGGGCAGTTCCGCTTCCAGTGACCCTTCCCCTTGCAATAAAAGCACCCAGTCTCAGGCTTGGGTCCATTCTTTGACTTCTTCCCGGTAACTGGCTTACCGGGCGCGGCAACATCCTTGCCGTCCTTCTTGAAGTTCTTCTTGCCCTTGCCCTTCTTGAACTTAGTGGTCTTATTGACCATCAACACTTGATGTTCTTTCTTGATTTCAGCCTCTGCTGACTTCAGCATCGAGAACACTTCAGGAATGGTCTTTACCATCCCCTGCGTGTTGTAGTTCATCACAAAGCTCTTGTAGCTTGGTGGGAGCGACTGGAGGATTCTGTCAATCACCGCCTCATCTGGGAGGTTAATGTTCAGCTGGGTCATACGGTTGTGCAACCCAGACATCTTTAGGATGTGCTCACTGACAGAACTGTTTTCCTCCATCTTACAACTGTAGAACTTGTCGGAGACATCATATCTCTCGACCCGGGCATGAGCTTGGAAAACTAGTTTCAGCTCTTCGAACATCTCATATGCTCCGTGATGCTCAAAACGCTTTTGGAGCCCCGGTTCTAAGCTGTAAAGCATGCCGCACTGAACGAGGGAGTAATCATCAGCACGAGCTTGCCAAGCGTTCATAACGTCTTGGTTCTCTGGGACGGGAGCGTCACCTAGCGGTCCTTCTAGGACATATTGCTTCCTGGCAGCTATGAGGATGATCCTCAGGTTCCGGACCCAGTCCATATAGTTGCTGCCATCATCTTTCAGCTTGGTTTTCTCTAGGAACACGTTGAAGTTCATGTTAACATTAGCGTTGGCCATTTGATCTACAAGACATATTTGCAAAGGTTTTAGACTAAGTTCATGATAATAAAGTTCTAATCAAATTATGAACTCCCACTCAGATTAGACATCCCTCCAGTCATCTAAGTGTTTACACGATCCGAGTCGACTAGCCCGTGTCCGATCATCACGTGAGACGGACTAGTCATCGTCGGTGAACATCTTCATGTTGATCGTATCTTCCATACGACTCGTGTTCGACCTTTCGGTCTCCGTGTTCCGAGGCCATGTCTGCACATGCTAGGCTCGTCAAGTTAACCCTAAGTGTTTTTGCTGTGTAAAACTGTCTTACGCCCATTGTATGTGAACGTAAGGATCTATCACACCCGATCATCACGTGGTGCTTCAAAACGACGAACTGTAGCAACGGTGCACAGTTAGGGGAGAACACTTCTTGAAATTTTTGTAAGGGATCATCTTATTTACTACCGTCGTCCTAAGTAAACAAGATGCATAAACATAATAAACATCACATGCAATTATATAGTTGTGACATGATATGGCCAATATCATATAGCTCCATTGATCTCCATCTTCGAGGCTCCATGATCATCTTGTCACCGGCTTGACACCATGATCTCCATCATCATGATCTCCATCATCGTGTCTTCATGAAGTTGTCACGCCAACGACTACTTCTACTTCTATGGCTAACACGTTTAGCAATAAAGTAAAGTAGTTTACATGGCGTTCTTCAATGACACGCAGGTCATACAAAAAATAAAGACAACTCCTATGGCTCCTGCCGGTTGTCATACTCATCGACATGCAAGTCGTGAATCCTATTACAAGAACATGATCTCATACATCACAATTCATCATTCATTACAACTTCTGGCCATATCACATCACATGATCAATCGCTGCAAAAACAAGTTAGACGTCCTCTAATTGTTGTTGCATCTTTTACGTGGCTGCAATTGGGTTTTAGCAAGAACGTTTTCTTACCTACGAATAACCACAACGTGGTTTTGTCAACTTCTATTTACCCTTCATAAGGTCCCTTTTCATCGAATCCGCTCCAACTAAAGTGGGAGAAACAGACACCCGCCAGCCACCTTATGCAACTAGTGCATGTCAATCGGTGGAACCGGTCTCACGTAAGCGTACGTGTAAGGTTGGTCCGGGCCGCTTCATCCCACAATACCGCTGAAGCAAGAAAAGACTAGTAGAGGCAAGCAAGTTGACAAAATCCACGCCCACAACAAAATTGTGTTCTACTCGTGCATTAGAGAACTACGTATAGACCTAGCTCATGATGCCACTGTTGGGGAACGTTGCAGAAAATTAAATTTTTTCCTACGGTTTCACCAAGATCCATCTATGAGTTCATCTAAGCAACGAGTCAAGGGAGTGAGTTTGCATCTACATACCACTTGTAGATCGAGTGCGGAAGCTTGCAAGGGGATGGTGATGATGGAGTCGTACTCGACGTGATTCAGATCACCGATGTCCAAGTGCTGAACGGACAGCACCTCCGCGTTCAACACACGTACGGGACGGGAGACATCTCCTCCTTCTTGATCCAGCAAGGGGGAAAGAGAGGTTGATGATGATCCAGCAGCACGACGGCGTGGTGGTGGATGTAGCAGAACTCCAGCAGGGCTTCGACAAGCGTCTACGGGAGGAGGACGAGGTGTAGCAGGGGGAGGGAGGCGCCAAGGCAATGGGTGCGGCTGCCCTCCCCCCTGCCCTCCTTTATATAGGAACCCAGGGGGGGCGCCGGCCCTGGGAGATCCAATCTCCCAAGGGGGCGGCGGCCAAGGGGGGAGGAGTGCCCCCCAAGGCATGTGGTGCGCCCCCCCACCCTAGGGTTTCAACCCTAGGCGCAGGGGGTGGGCCTAGGGGGGCGCACCAGCCCACTATGGGCTGGCTCCCCTCCCACGTCAGCCCATGGGGCCCTCCGGGATGGGTAGCCCCACCCGGTGGACCCCCGGGACCCTTCCGGTGGTCCCGGTACAATATCGGGTGACCCCAAAACTTTCCCGATGGCCGAAATACCACTTCCTATATATTATTCTTTACCTCCGGACCATTCCGAAACTCCTCATGACGTCGGGGATCTCATCCGGCACTCCGAACAACATTCGGTATGCTGCATACTCATGTTCATACAACCCTAGCGTCACTGAACCTTAAGTGTGTAGACCCTACGGGTTCGGGAGACATGCAGACATGACCGAGACGACTCTCGGGCAATAACCAACAGCGGGATCTGGATACCCATGTTGGCTCCCACATGCTCCTCGATGATTTCATCGGTTGAACCACGATGTCGAGGATTCGATCAAATCCCTGTATACAATTCCCTTTGTCAATCGGTACGTTACTTGCCCAAGACTCGATCGTCGGTATCCCAATACCTTGTTCAGTCTCGTTACCGGCAAGTCACTTTACTCGTACCGTAATGCATGATCCCGTGGCCAACACCTTGGTCACCTTGAGCTCATTATGATGATGCATTACCGAGTGGGCCCAGAGATACCTCTCCGTCATACGGAGTAACAAATCCCAGTCTCGATCCGTGTCAACCCAACAGACACTTTCGGAGATACCTGTAATGCACCTTTATAGTCACTCAGTTACATTGTGACGTTTGATACACCCAAGGCACTCTTACGGTATCCGGGAGTTACACGATCTCATGGTCGAAGGAAGAGATACTTGACATTGGCAAAGCTCTAGCAAACGAACTGCACGATCTTTATGCTATGCTTAGGATTGGGTCTTGTCCATCACATCATTCTCCTAATGATGTGATCCCGTTATCAACGACATTCAATGTCCATAGCCAGGAAACCATGACTATCTGTTGATCACAACGAGCTAGTCAATTAGAGGCTCACTAGGGACATATTGTGGTCTATGTGTTCACGCGTGTATTACGATTTCCGGATAATACAGTTATAGCATGAACAAAAGACAATTATCATGAACAATGAAATATAATAATACTTTTATTATTGCCTCTAGGGCATATTTCCAACACAAAATATTTCACTTTGCCATGTTGTCGCCATTAGTAATTACTAGCAAAAGGGCCCGTGCGTTGCAACGGGAGAAAAAAATTCATAATTTCCAATGGTCATGATCACATTTCGTTGCATCACCGAGATACAATATCTCTCTCAATTTCTCGAAATCATGAACATTTTGAAATTATGAACAATTTGTTAAACTCATGCACATATTTGAAATCGCAAACAACATACTATTACAAATTTCTGAACATTTTCTACAATCAAGAACATTTTTTCAATTTATGAATATTTTTTGCTATTTACAAACATTTTTTAAAAATTGTGAACATTTTTAAGCAATTTTCCTAAACTGGCAAACATCCTATAATCGATGAATTTTTTTTAGAAATTGGGTGGAATAGTTATTGAATTTGACGAACTTTTTTTGATTTAACGAACATTTCTGGAAATGCCCGTGCCTTGCAACGGAAAAAAACTATCAAGTTATACATGTGTGGTAGATATAAAAAAGTATGAATCAAATTCACAAAGTATATACAAATGATGTCATGATGAGATAAGACACTTTTAAAATGTAATTTCAAAAACGAACAATATGATGCTCATCAAGACTTGATTTTTAAGGCGTCACAACAAAATATTTTGTGGCTGAGCAAACTGCATTGACTGACCCTGCCTGAGCTATACTGATAAATAACGTGTCTCGTCTGGACTTAGCGTAGCGGTGTTTACCATAACCACTATTGTGATATGAAAATAAGCATAACTGTGTATGGAAGCAAAATAGACATTTAATCATTTTAATATAGCTTACAAAAACAAACCCTTAGAAAGTTATGTCAATTTTGTTGGTTTCAGCGTTCTACAAAACACGGAAACCCTTTTTTACCCAACGCGAAGGACTAAATAAAATCATAAAACGAGCTATATAGATCTCCTAATAAAACCTTTATGGAACCTACAATTAGTTTTGTTCATTATTTACGGATGTGTTTTAATTTTTGTGAACACTTTCTAAAAGCTGATGGACATGATTTTTAAATTCCTGAATATGCTTTGAATATTGGCTCATTTAAAAAAATCATGAACATTTTTTATTTCATGAAATCATTAGAAATTGTGATTTGTTTATAACATGTGAGCAATTTTTTAAGTCATGAACATTTTGTGATTTTTAGAATATTTTTTAAATTCACAAACAGTTTACCATTTTCCTACTTTTTTTCAAAACTCGCAACTATTTGATATTTTGGAAATCCGAAATTAATTTTGAGATAAAAAACCAAAACAGAAATAAAAAAGTAAAAAGAAATAAAAAATAGGGGACGCCATCAATCCGAAATTAATTTTTAGAGAAAAACAAAATAGAAATAAAAAAAGATATAGAAAACAGGGGGCGCCACGACCCGCACATGGGCTGGCCCATTACTGCGCTTGGTAAAAAGAGAGAGAAAAAGCGTGAGAACCTGTGATCGAACCCTGGTCTCCTATGTGGAGCGTCGTAGCCTCAGCGATCGCGCTACTCATGCATTGGTGCTATTATATCGTATCCACAGTTAATAACAGAACCCTGGAGCGATATTAGAAATTAAAAACGAATCATTTTTGGCACTTACGGGTGGCATTGGTGGGTAATTATTGCCAACTTCGAGGGTTGTTTTTATGACGTACGGGCAGAAACCCAATTCTCTTTATTATTAGGTAAAGAGGTAAAGATAAAGAAAAAGAAATGGGTAGGTACAATTTCTAATATGAAGTAGCATTAATTAGCTGGATAAAAATATCCAATAGATTGATAATGTAGCGTAAGGTGGATTTGTCTCCATTTATGCTTCTCTCATGTGAAAAACACTCCCTCCATTATAAATTAATTGAAGTTCAAACTTTGCCTTAAGTTATAGAGTACTACTTTAGTTTTGCCCCCTTTGTGCTGAAGGTAAACTCTAATGTACATGCACGATTTATCTGGGAAGTTGGAAAATCTTTCAACTTGAACATAGCGTATCTGCCACGAGGCCTCCAAGACAACGTAAAAACAACCGTCCACCCTGGCACCAATGAGCCATATAAATAAAGAAAGCGAACCACAACTTTTTCTCACTGTTTATTCGAACTAATTAGACAGGCACGTTACATGCTTACATTTGAAAGACATGACGAACGACACACACGGGCCACAAAACCATATATGTACGGACGTGTCGTTGAGCCGATATTGTCACGCAGGCCAGAAGCGGCTAGGGCGGCGTACCATACCCCAAATCCTCCGAGCTCGGGCTCGTCGGTCATGCACCACCGGAAACTCTAGTTGCAGACGGTGGAGGGACGCTGATAGTCGTGTGCTCCTTTGGCTTTGGCGGCGCCCCTGCACCACCACTGGAAGCTCTGTCTGTGCGCGGCGGTGGAAGGTAAAAGCCTGTGATTGGGCGAAGGTCTGGCACTGACGGCGTATGTGCGCCACCGGACACTCTGGTTGAAGGTGGTGGAGAGCAGCTGTCATTCTTGCGGCCCTCTAGCGTCGGTGGCGTGCTTGCACCACCACCGGAAACTCTGGTTGCGGGTGGCGGTGGAAGAGAAAAACCCGTGATCCGGGGAAGGTCTGGCGCTGGCGGTGTGTGTGCACCACCAGACACTCCGGTTGCAGATGGTGGAGGGCAGCTGGCATTCATGTGTCCCTCTGGCGTCGGCGGTGCGCTTGCACCACCACCAGAAACTCTGGGTGCGGGTGGCGGTGAAAGAGAGAAGCCCGTGACAGTGGGAAGGTCTGGCGCTCGCGGCGTGTGTGCACCACCGGATGCTCTAGTTGCAGACGAT
>NC_057798.1:677350444-677382370 GCF_018294505.1 Triticum aestivum | reverse complement strand
GAAGGTCTGGCGTTGACGGCGCGTGTTGACCACCAGACACTCTTGTTTCGGGCGGTGGAGCAATGCTGGCATTGATGTGGCCCTCTGACGTTGACGGGGCGCGCGCACCACCATCGAAAACTCTGGTTGTGGGCGTCGGTGGAAGAGAAAAGCCCGTGATCGGGGGAAGGTCTGGTGCTGTCGGCGCGTGTGCACCACCGGACACTCTGGTTGCAGGCGCCGAAGGAAAATTGACACTTGTGTGGCCCTCTGGTGTTGGCGGTGCGCGTCCACCACCAGAAACTATGGGTGTGCGCGGCGGAGGGGAGCTGACACTCGTGCGCGCCTCTGGCGTTGGCGGCGTGCGGACACCGCCACCGGAAACTCTGGTTGCGGGCGGTGGAGGTGCACGGTCGCCACCGGAAACTCTGGCTGCGCTCGGTGGAGGGAAGCCCGCGCTCGTGGACACCTCTGGCGCTGGCGCTGGCGGCGCTGGCTTGCCACCGGACACCGTACCAGTGCGCGGTGGAGGGAAGAGCACACCCGTGTACTCCTCTGGCGCCGGCGGCGCGCGCGCACCACCGCCGGACACGGTCGATCCCGGGCCCGGTACCGCAGCGACGGGGACACGCGGCGCCCCCCTCACGCTGGGGTGCCGGTTGATCACGTCGCACTCCTTTTGCAGCCTGCGCGGGAGGAGCACGCCGACGATGGAGCCGGTGACGACGTCGCAGAAGGCGTGGACTTCGCCGGCCGCCTCGCAGCACGGACGCGGCACGGGTCTCCCGGTGAAGAAGGACTTGAGCAGGTCGTGCTTGCACGTGCACAGCGTCCTGACCGCCTCCCAGCACAATCCCGGGTCCAAGAGGGGCTCGGAGGGGAAGGCGTCGACGGCGAGCGAGCGCCGGGGCGCGCCGGCGAGGGCGGCGTGCGCGAGGCACGCGGCCAGGAGCGCGGCGAGGATCATGGCCCTCATGGCTGGTTTGGCTGCGTCGATTGCTTTCGTACCTGGAACAAACGTTGCCGTGGCGGGAGGTGTATTTATACGGTGCTCGTGCTTGCTCTGCGCCCTGTGGAGCCGTGGTTGTTCGACCGTTTTCTGTGTTTGCAGCACTAGTTGCGCTTAATTAGCACACTAATTCCTCCCCTAAATAAAGCAGACTAATGCTAGTTAATGTGATATACTAACTGCGATGTGTAACATAAACGTTTTTCTTTTCTTTCCGAGGCTGCTGCATATTGCCATTACTCGTATAGCTGTTTGCCTATGAACAGCATTTTTCATGAATTGAGAGAACGTAAGTGGTTAGAAACACATGGAAAAGGCTCTATGAGCTATGCTTTATTGCAGTAACTACATGAATTGGATGTAGACGTGTTTAAGAAAACAAGAACAACAACTTCTTTGCTGGCGCCACAAGTATACGTCGGGCGCGGAGCAAGTCCGGTCGTCATGGGCTCCGCAGCGTAGTGCGGCTTGGCGGCTGCCACTACGTGATTTTCTTTTCTCTATTTCTCCTAGGGTTTTTTTGGCATGAATATGATGTGGCCCTAGCCGTCGTTTATTAGGTGTTGATGGGATGTTGATTGTATGGACCGTTGCTTTTTTTTATAAAGAGAGGCGAAAGTCTATTTCGAGAAGCTCGGCAGTAGCTGAAGTTTTTTGGGTTGCTTGGCTTGAGAGATAGAAGCTGGACCTTTCAATTTTAGTACTCGTGGCATTTTCTCACTCGCGTTGTTTGAATTGTTTGAACGAGGGAAATGTTGCATTAACATTTACGCGTAGAAAGATAGATATATCTGTAAAATATATTTTGAAATTAGTAAAATAGTTTACTTTTTTTGTTTTTGAGGGAAATTATACTTTCTATTAATCTAGTTACATTAAGAATATTTTTTCTTTGCGCACCATTTAAAGAAGATTATCCAATCAACGAGAATACCATGAAAGGACTTCCACAAACAAATGAAAGTCTTTGTAAAACTTTGCGGCATTCGCATTGCTTCGGAACATTCCGTACGCCGGATCATGAAATAAATTTCTTGATGTTTACCAATTGATATATGAGGAAGCATAAGGGGGTACAATCATGAAATAAATTTCTTTAAGGAGGGAGTACTTGTTTTTCGATAAATGATTTTCTTATTGATACATAATGAAGCATAAGGGGGTACAAACATAATGACAATACCCGGCCTCTGCATAATCAGGATGCACTCAACAAACATCAATGGGCACACGAAAAAATCACGTCAGCCGAGAGCAAAGTTATAGAAGACTGAAGCTATGCCAGGTGGAGAGACAAAAAAGAAAAAACCTGAAGCGATCAAAGCAACGATCAACTATACAACAACGCATATTAAGGGCCGATTTTAGCTGCGGCCGACGAGAGCCCGTATAATCAACCCGTAAAAAAATATTATCTAAATATACCATCTTCTTCCTCACGCCCTTTCCATCTCGATCTCCGTCCCCTCGGCGTGTGCGCGTCCTGCCTCCGCGACCACCTCCTCGTGCTCGCCACCGAGCGCGACCGGGCCGGGGCCAGCAGCAGTGCCGCCAGCCGCCGCCGAGGCGTTCGCGGCCGACTCGTATGAAGCTAGCTAGCAATTCGAGCGGACGGAGAGCTAGGTAGCTAGCTGAATCGAGCGGACGGAGAGCTAGCTAGCAAGCTATCTGAATCGATTCCAGCGGAAGGACGTAGCTAGCTCCTCCGTCCGGGCGGGCGGGCGTCGGCGGCGGGGGGCCGAGACGGGCGGCCGGCGTCCGAGGACGGGCGGGGTAGCCAGGGCGGCCGGCGGGTGCGGTGGTCGGGACGAGCGCGCCGGCTGGGGACAGGCGGACGGGAGCGATTCATGAAGGTTCCGATGGCAGTTGGATTCCCACCAACGGTCTTTCGCGTATACAGGGCAGCCTCGGGTTGTCTCCAATATCCTTATTTTCACGGGTTTGCCCGGGATATTTTCCGCCCCCCTAAAAATTACGGGTCGGAGTCGTTTACGGGTTCTATTCGGGTCGCTTTTTTCATCTAAAACTGTAAACTAGTGGTTATTTTACAGTTTCGTGTGTTTTAAGGGGTCTGCTAGACATGCTCTTACTCGTATAGTTGTTTGACTATGAACAACTTTTTTCATGAATTGAGAGAACATAAGTGGTTAAAAAAAAGGGAAAACACTCCATGAAATTTGTTCAATTTTGAATATCATGATCGAAGCTCTCAGTGATAAGTATCTGGCCTGCCTGCACATGTGGGGTTAGGTAAGATTGATTATTTCCAATATCTGATTGATCACATTATTATGAGAATTAGCGGATGGAAAGAAAAACTCTTATCCACCGGAGGCAAGGAAGTTATTCTCAAGTCTGTTGTTCAAGCTATACCAACTTATGCTATGTCGGTCTTTAAAATTTCTAAAAAAATTGTAAAGGAATAACTGACGAGATGTTGCATTTTTGGTGGGATGATGACGACAACCAGAGAAGGATGCATTGGATGGCGTGGTGGAAAATGTGCATCCCGAAAAGCCAAGGCGGAATGGGCTTTCGTGACATTCATTGTTTTAATTTGGCGATGTTGGCTAAACAAGCTTGGTGTCTCCTTGAGAACCCAGATTCCTTGTGTGCCACAAAAAGGATCATCCTTCACATGGCAAAGTATTATGGTGGGGGTTAATACTTTAAAACATTGCTATATTTGGTGAGTTGGAAATGGTCAGAAAATTGACATTTGGGAAGATGCTTGGATCCCTAACTGTTCTAACAGAAAATTCATCACTCCAAAGGGGCAACATTTGTTATCTAAAGTGTCCGATTTCATTGACCCCTCTTCGAACAGGTGGGATGAGGATCTCATTAGACAGACCTTGTGGCCCGTTGATTCACAACGGGTCCTTGCTATCCCTCTGCCTCAGTTTGATATGTCAGATTTTGGTGCCTGGAGTCATACTAAGAGTGAGATTTTTTCTGTTCGATCTGCATATTTTGTTGAGTGGGATTATCAATATGGAAGGAAACTTCGTCGAACTAATGGAATGGGTCGAACAAATTTTAATCCAATTTGGTGTAAGATTTGGAAGTTATCTTGTCCAATGAAGGTGAATTTTTTTATTTGGCGGAAGATGCATGGTACTCTTCCATGTCGTGTTACGCTTGCTAATAGACACATGAAAGTTTCACCTTTATGCCCCTTTTGTGCTTCTGGTTTAGAAGACACGAAGCATCTGTTGTTTTAGTGCCAAAAGGCAAAAGAGGTCTGGAGAAGGCTTGGCTTAGCCGAGATCATTGCTCAAGCTTGTGAAGTTGATTGTGCTGGAGAGACGGTCCTCGGTTTTTTGTTGCACATGCCTGACCAAGATTTATCTATTATGGGGTTCCAGAATATTCCGGAGATGATTGCCATCACGTCTTGGTATTTGTGGTGGGAAAGACGTAAATTAGTGCACAAGGAGAGAATTCAAGATGCAAAACAGATTTCAATGGGGATACAAGCTCTTGCGGCTAATTATGTTGTTGCTTCTAGTCCAAGGGCTTCTATGAAAAGAGGGGGTTTGATTCGTCCCCCAGTGGGTTTTGTGAAACTTAATGTTGATGCTTCTTTTGATCATGATCTTCTTAAAGGTACGGCTGGAGCTGTCCTCAGGAACGATAAAGGGAATTTTATTGCAAGGGGTACTTGGAAAGTTGATCATTGCGTTGATGCTCTAACAGCGGAAGATTGGGCTCTCAGATTCGGTTTTTCACTAGCGCAACGTGCGGGTTGCAATCGCCTTGTTATTAATTCTGATAATTTGGAGGTTATTGAAAGGGTGAATAATGGCGGACGGTCAGCAGGAGCAGCGGCAGCAATTTTTGATGATTGCTATTTTTTGGCGTATGATTTTCCTACCTCTAGGTTTGAACATTGTAATAGGGAAGCCAATAAGGTTGCGCACGAGCTTGCTAGGTTGGCTAGATTTTCTTCTACCGTTGATTGGTTTGAGGAGCCTATGATTGAGATTGTACCATTCCTCACAAATGATGTATCTGTTATTTCAGTTGAATAAAGTCCATACATTTTTCCAAAAAAAAGCTCCATGAAGCTATATGCTTTATTGTAGTAACTACGTGAATTGGATGTTACGTGTTTATAAGAAAATAAGAACACCAACTTCTTTGTTGACGCCAGTGAGAGCCGCAACCGCTCTCCCCCCTGTGGGTGTGTGTTTTTTAAACTCTAGTGAGGCCCACTATCAGCCTCTTTAGTTAAGTGAGGCCCGCGCTCGAACCCGTACACGGGGGAGGCGTATTCAGGAAATACGCCTTTAGCGTGGTCTTTTCTGGGATTTTCTATTAAATCATATAAATTTAGTATAAATTTATCTTTGACGAAACTTTGACTGCTCATAACTTCTAAACTAGAAGTCCAAGTGAAATGGGCCTTATTGCAGTATTTTTCTTATGAAAATTGTCATTCTGGAAAGTATTTTTGTGCTATTTTTTGCTATATCTGGATAGGCTAGACAATAGAGTTGGATTTATGTGATATTTACAAACGGTTTTCAAATATATATTTCCATAGGAAGAAGAGCTTGGCGGTGAAGATCCAAGTACCTTAACTCTCTCACCTTCACCAAGGCAAGCCACACTACCATTGCTTGCTGACTTGTTGAAGTCGTAGTCTATATATGTGAAATTTAGAGCATTTTTGCATTTATTTCATGTTATTATTATTTTTATATTTTGCTAGATGTGCTTGCATATGCTTCTGCCATTCCATGATGAATGTTTTGCTTAGGCAGTAGCATGAATGCATGATCATACCAATAATGTTAATAAAATTTGACCACATAAGCATGTGAGTACTAATATGAAATTTTTGGTGCTATAATATAGTTGTGAAGGAAATATGCCCTAGAGGCAATAATAAAGTTATTATTTATTTCCTTATATCATGATAAATGTTTATTATTCATGCTATAATTGTATTAACCGGAAACATAATACATGTGTGAATATATAGACAAATAGAGTGTCACTAGTATGCCTCTACTTGACTAGCTTGTTAATCAAAGATGATTATGTTTCCTAACCATGGACAAAGAGTTGTTATTTGATTAACGGGATCACATCATTAGTTGAATGATCTGATTGACATGACCCATTCCGTTAGCTTAGCACCCGATCGTTTAGTATGTTGCTATTGCTTTCTCCATGACTTATACATGTTCCTATGACTATGAGATTATGCAACTCCCGTTTACCGGAGGAACACTTTGTGTGCTACCAAACGTCATAACGTAACTGGGTGATTATAAAGGTGCTCTACAGGTGTCTCCAAAGGTACTTGTTGGGTTGGCGTATTTCGAGATTAGGATTTGTCACTCCGAATGTCGGAGAGGTATCTCTGGGCCCTCTCGGTAATGCACATCACTAAAGCCTTGCAAGCATTGCAACTAATGAGTTAGTTGTGAGATGATGTATTACGGAACGAGTAAAGAGACTTGCCGGTAACGAGATTGAACTAGGTATTAGATACCGAGATCGAATCTCGGACAAGTAACATACCGATGACAAAGGGAACAACGTATGTTGTCATGCGGTCTGACCGATAAAGATCTTCGTAGAATATGTAGGAACCAATATGGGCATCCAGGTCCCGCTATTGGTTATTGGCCGGAGACGTGTCTCGGTCATGTCTACATTGTTCTCGAACCGTAGGGTCCGCACGCTTAAGGTTTCGATGACAGTTATATTATGAGTTTATGAGTTTTGATGTACCGAAGGAGTTCGGAGTCCCGGATGAGATCGGGAACATGACGAGGAGTCTCGAAATGGTAGAGACGTAAAGATCGATATATTGGACGACTATATTCGGAGTTCGGAAAGGTTCCGAGTGATTCGGGTATTTTTCGGAGTACCGGAGAGTTACGGGAATTCGTATTGGGCCTTAATGGGTCATACGGGAAAGGAGAGAAAGGGCAAAAAGGGTGGCCGCACCCCTCCCCATGGACTAGTCCAAATTGGACTAGGGAGGGGGGGCGCCCCCTTCCTTCTTTCTCCTTCTCTCTTCCCTTTCCTTCTCTCCTACTCCTACTACATGGAAGGGCTCCTAGTTGGACTAGGAAAGGGGGAATCCTACTCCCGGTGGGAGTAGGACTCCCCTAGGGCACGCCATAGAGAGGGCCGGCCCTCCCCTCCTCCACTCCTTTATATACGGGGGCAGGGGGCACCCCATAGACACACAAGTTGATCATCGTGATCGTTCCTTAGCCGTGTGCGGTGCCCCGCTCCTCGATATTACACCTCGGTCATATTGTAGCGGTGCTTAGGCGAAGCCCTGCGACAGTTGAACATCAAGATCGTCACCACGCCGTCGTGCTGACGGAACTCCTCCCCGTACCTCTGCTGGATCGGAGTTCGGGGTGCGTCATCGAGCTGTACGTGTGTCAAGAACTCGGAGGTGCCGGAGTAACGGTGCTTGGATCGGTTGGACCGGGAAGACGTATGACTACTTCCTCTACGTTGCGTCAACGCTTCCGCTTACGGTCTACGAGGGTACGTGGACATACACTCTCCCCTCTCGTTGCTATGCCATCACCATGATCCTGCGTGTGCGTAGGAATTTTTTTGAAATTACTACGTTCCCTAACAGTGGCATCCGAGCCTAGGTTTTACGCGTTGATGTTATATGCACGAGTAGAACACAAGTGAGTTGTGGGCGATACAAGTCATACTGCTTACCAGCATGTCATACTTTGGTTCAGCGGTATTGTTGGATGAAGCGGCCCGGACCGACATTACGCGTATGCTTACGCGAGACTGGTTCTGCCGCCGTGCTTTGCACACAGGTGGCTAGCGGGTGTCAGTTTCTCCAACTTTAGTTGAACCGAGTGTGGCTATGCCCGGTCCTTGCGAAGGTTAAAACAACACCAACTTGACAAACTATCGTTGTGGTTTTGATGCGTAGGTAAGAACGGTTCTTGCTCAGCCCGTAGCAGCCACGTAAAACTTGCAACAACAAAGTAGAGGATGTCTAACTTGTTTTTGCAGGGCATGTTGTGATGTGATATGGTCAAGACGTGATAAGATATAAGTTGTTATATGAGAGGATCATGTTTTGTTGAAGTTATCGGCAACTGGCAAAAGCCCTATGGATGTCCCTTTGTTGCATAAGATGCAAGTGCCAAATAATTGCTTTACATTATCGCTATGCGATAGCAATAGTTGCAAGAGCAATAGTTGGCAAAACGACCATGTGACGACACATTGATATTGATCAAGATGATGGAGATCATGGTGTCATGCCGGTGACGATGGAGATCATGACGATGCTTTGGAGATGGAGGTCAAAGGCACAAGATGATGATGGCCATATCATGTCACATATTTTGATTGCATATGATGTTTATCTATTATACATCTTATTCTTGCTTTGATTGACGGTAGCATTTTAAGATGATCTCTCACTAAATTATCAAGAAGTGTTCTCCCTGAGTATGCACCGTTGCCAAAGTTCGTCGTGCCCAGACACCACGTGATGATCGGGTGTGATAAGCTCTACGTCCATCTACAACGGGTGCAAGCCAGTTTTGCACGCGGAATACTCAGGTTAAACTTGACGAGCCTAGCATATGCAGATATGGCCTCGGAGCACGGAGACCGAAAGGTCGAGCGTGAATCATATAGTAGATATGATCAACATAGTGATGTTCACCATTGAAAACTACTCCATCTCACATGATGATCGGTTATGGTTTAGTTGATTTGGATCACGTGATCACTTAGATGACTAGAGAGATGTCTGTCTAAGTGGGAGTTCTTAAGTAATATGATTAATTGAACTTAAATTTATCATGAACTTAGTCCTGGTAGTATTTTGCAAATTATGTTGTAAGATCAATAGCTTGCGTTGTTGCTTTCATATGTTTATTTTGATATGTTCCTAGAGAAAATTGTGTTGAAAAATGTTAGTAGCAATGATGCGGATTGGATCCGTGATCTGAGGTTTATCCTCATTGCTGCATAGAAGAATTATGTCCTTAATGCACCGCTAGGTGACAGACCTATTGCAGGAGCAGATACAGACGTTATGAACGTTTGGCTAGCTCAATATGATGACTACTTGATAGTTTTGTGCACCATGCTTTATGGCTTAGAATCGGGACTTCAAAGATGTTTTGAACATCATGGACCATATGAGATGTTCCAGGAATTGAAGTTAATATTTCAAGCAAATACCCGAGTTGAGAGATATGAAGTCTCCAACAAATTCTATAGCTAAAAGATGGAGGAGAATCGCTCAACTAGTGAGCATGTGCTCAGATTGTCTGGGTACTACAATCGCTTGAATCAAGTGGGAGTTAATCTTCCAGATAAGATAGTGATTGACAGAATTCTCTAGTCATCATCACCAAGTTAGTAGAACTTCGTGATGAACTATAGTATGCAAGGGATGATGAAAATGATTCCCGAGTTTTTTTTTCATGATGATGAAATCGATGAAGGTAGAAATCAAGAAAGAACATCAAGTGTTGATGGTTAACAAGACCACTAGTTTCAAGAAAAGGGCAAAGGGATAGAAGGGAACTTCAAGAAGAACGGCAAGCAAGTTGCTGCTCAAGTGAAGAAGCCCAAGTCTGGACCTAAGCCTGAGACTAAGTGCTTCTACTGCAAAGGAATTGGTCACTGGAAGTAGAACTACCCCAAGTATTTGGCGGATAAGAAGGATGGCAAACTGAATAAAGGTATATTTGATATACATGTTATTGATGTGTACTTTACTAGTGTTTATAGCAACCCCTCGGTATTTGGTACTGGTTCAGTTGCTAAGAGTAGTAACTCGAAACGGGAGTTGCAAAATAAACAGAGACTAGTTGAAGGGGAAGTGACGATGAGTGTTGGAAGAAGTTCCAAGATTGATATGATCATCATCGCACACTCCCTATACTTTCGGGATTAGTGTTAAACCTAAATAAAATGTTATTTGGTGTTTGCGTTGAGCATGAATATGATTTGATCGTGTTTATGGCAATACGGTTATTCATTTAAGTAAGAGAATAGACTGTTGTTCTGTTTACATGAATAAAACCTTATATGGTTACACACCCAATGAAAATGGTTCATTGGATCTCGATCGTAGTGATACACATATTCATAATATTGATGCCAAAAGATGCAAAGTTAATAATGATAGTGCAACTTATTTGTGGCACTGCCGTTTAGGTCATATCGGTGTAAAGCGCATGAAGAAGCTCCATACTGATGGACTTTTGGAACCACTTGATTATGAATCACTTGGTACTTGCGAACCGTGCCTCATGGGCAAGATGACTAAAACGCCGTTCTCCGGTACTATGGAGAGAGCAACAGATTTGTTGGAAATTATACATACAGATGTATGTGGTCCGACGAATGTTGAGGCTCGTGGCGGATATCGTTATTTTCTGACCTTCACAAGATGATTTGAGCAGATATGGGTATATCTGCTTGATGAAATATAAGTCTAAAATAGTTGAAAGGTTCAAAGAATTTCAGAGTGAAGTGGAAAAATCATCGTAACAAGAAAAATAAAGTTTCTACGATCTGATCGCGGAGGCAAATATTTGAGTTATGAGTTTGGTCTTCAATTAAAACAATGTGGAATAGTTTCACAAATTCATGCCACCTGGAACACCACATCATAATGGTGTGTTCGATGTCATAACCGTACTTTATTGGATATAGTACAATCTATGATGTTTTTTACCGATTTACCAATATCGTTTTGGGATCATGCATTAGAGACAACTGCATTCATGTTAAATAGGGCACCATCTAAATCCGTTGAGACGACACTATATGAACTGTGGTTTAGCAAGAAACCAAAGTTGTCGTTTCTTAAAGTTTGGGGCTGCAATGCTTATGTGAAAAAGTTTCATCCTGATAAGCTCAAACCCAAATCGGAGAAGTGCGTCTTCATAGAATACCCAAAGGAAATTGTTGGGTACACCTTCTATCACAGATCCGAAGGCAAAACATTCGTTGCTAATAATGGATCCTTTCTAGAGAAGGAGTTTCTCTTGAAAGAAGTGAGTGGGAGGAAAGTAGAACTTGATGAGGTAACTGTACCTGTTCCCTTATTGGAAAGTAGTTCATCATAGAAATATGTTCTTGTGACTACTATACCAATTAGTGAGGAAGCTAATGATGATGATCATGTAACTTCAGATCAAGTTACTACCGAACCTCGTAGGTAAAACGGAGTGAGATCCGCACCAGAGTGGTACGGTAATCCTGTTCTGGAGGTCATGTTACTTGACCATGACAAACCTACGAACTATGAGGAAGCGATGATGAGCCCAGATTCCGCGAAATGGCTTGAGGCCATGAAATCTGAGATGAGATCCATGTATGAGAACAAAGTGTGGACTTTGGTGGAGTTGCCCGATGATCGGCAAGCCATAGAAAATAAATGGATCTTCAAGAGGAAGACGGACGCTGATAGTAGTGTTACTATCTACAAAGCTAGACTTGTCGAAAAAGGTTTTTGACAAAGTTCGAGATGTTGAATACAATGAGATTTTCTCACTCGTATCGATGCTTAAAAGTCTGTCCGAATCATGTTAGCAATTGCCAAATTTTTTGAAATCTGGCAAAAGGATGTCAAAACTGCATTTCTTAATGGGTTTATTAAAGAAGAGTTGTATATGATGCAACCAGAAGGTTTTATCAATCCTAAAGGTGCTAACAAAATGTGCAAGCTCTAGCGATCAATCTATGGGCTGGTGCAAGCATCTCGGAGTTGGAATATACGCTTTGATAAGTTGATCAAAGCATATAGTTTATACAGACTTGCAGTGAAGCCTGTATTTACTAGAAAGTGAGTGGGAGCACTACAGCATTTCTGATAAGTATATGTGAATGACATATTGTAGATCGAAAATAATGTAGAATTATTCTGCAAAGCATAAAGGAGTGTTTGAAAGGAGTTTTTCAAAGAAAGACCTCGGTGAAGCTGCTTACATATTGAGCATCAAGATCTATAGAGATAGATCAAGACGCTTGATAAGTTTTTTCAATGAGTACATACCTTGACAAGATTTTGAAGTAGTTCAAAATGGAACAGTCAAAGAAAGAGTTCTTGCCTGTGTTACAAGGTGTGAAATTGAGTAAAACTAAAAACCCGACCATGGCAGAAGATAGAAAGAGAATGAAAGTCATTCCCTATGCCTTGGCCATAGGTTCTATATAGTATTCCATGCTGTGTACCAGATCTATTGTATATGCTGCACTGAGTTTGGCAAGGGAGTACAATAGTGATCTAGGAGTAGATCACTGGACAGCGGTCAAAATTATCCTTAGTGGAATAAGGATATGTTTCTCGATTATGGAAGTGACAAAAGGTTCGTCGTAAAGGGTTACGTCGATGCAAGTTTTGACACCGATCTGGATGACTCTAAGTCTCGATCTAGATACATATTGAAAGTGGGAGCAATTAGCTAGAGTAGCTCCGTGCAGAGCATTGTAGACATAGAAAATTGCAAAATACATAACGGATCTGAATGTGAAAGACCCGTTGACTAAGATTCTCTCACAAGCAAAACATGATCACACCTTAGTACTCTTTGGGTGTTAATCACATAGCGATGTGAACTAGATTACTGAATCTAGTAAACCCTTTGGGTGTTGGTCACATGGCGATGTGAACTATGGGTGTTAATCACATGATGATGTGAATTATCGATGTTAATCACATAGTGATGTGATCTAGATTATTGACTCTAGTGCAAGTGGGAGACTGAAGGAAATATGCCCTAGAGGCAATAATAAAGTTATTATTTATTTCCTTATATCATGATAAATGTTTATTATTCATGCTATAATTGTATTAACCGGAAACATAATACATGTGTGAATATATAGACAAATAGAGTGTCACTAGTATGCCTCTACTTGACTAGCTTGTTAATCAAAGATGGTTATGTTTCCTAACCATGGACAAAGAGTTGTTATTTGATTAACGGGATCACATCATTAGTTGAATGATCTGATTGACATGACCCATTCCGTTAGCTTAGCACCCAATCGTTTAGTATGTTGTTATTGCTTTCTCCATGACTTATACATATTCCTATGACTATGAGATTATGCAACTCCCGTTTACCGGAGGAACACTTTGTGTGCTACCAAACGTCACAACGTAACTGGGTGATTATAAAGGTGCTCTACAGGTGTCTCCAAAGGTACTTGTTGGGTTGGCGTATTTCGAGATTAGGATTTGTCACTCCGAATGTCGGAGAGGTATCTCTGGGCCCTCTCGGTAATGCACATCACTTAAGCCTTGCAAGCATTGCAACTAATGAGTTAGTTGTGAGATGATGTATTACGGAACGAGTAAAGAGACTTGCCAGTAACGAGATTGAACTAGGTATTGGATACCGACGATCGAATCTCGGGCAAGTAACATACCGATGACAAAGGGAACAACGTATGTTGTCATGCGGTCTGACCGATAAAGATCTTCGTAGAATATGTAGGAACCAATATGGGCATCCAGGTCCCGCTATTGGTTATTGGCCGGAGACGTGTCTCGGTCATGTCTACATTGTTCTCGAACCGTAGGGTCCGCACGCTTAAGGTTTCGATGACAATTATATTATGAGTTTATGAGTTTTGATGTACCGAAGGAGTTTGGAGTCCCAGATGAGATCGGGGACATGACGAGGAGTCTCGAAATGGTCGAGACGTAAAGATCGATATATTGGACGACTATATTCGGAGTTCGGAAAGGTTCCGAGTGATTCGGGTATTTTTCGGAGTACCGGAGAGTTACGGGAATTCGTATTGGGCCTTAATGGGCCATACGGGAAAGGAGAGAAAGGGCCAAAAGGGTGGCCGCACCCCTCCCCATGGACTAGTCCGAATTGGACTAGGGAGGGGGGGCACCCCCTTCCTTCCTTCTCCTTCTCTCTTCCCTTTCCTTCTCTCCTACTCCTACTACATGGAAGGGCTCCTAGTTGGACTAGGAAAGGGGGAATCCTACTCCCGGTGGGAGTAGGACTCCCCTAGGGCGCGCCATAGAGAGGGCCGGCCCTCCCCTCCTCCACTCCTTTATATACGGGGGCAGGGGGCACCCCATAGACACACAAGTTGATCATCGTGATCGTTCCTTAGCCGTGTGCGGTGCACCCCTCCTCGATATTACACCTCGGTCATATTGTAGCGGTGCTTAGGCGAAGCCCTGCGACAGTTGAACATCAAGATCGTCACCACGCCGTCGTGCTGACGGAACTCCTCCCCGTACCTCTGCTGGATCGGAGTTCGGGGTGCGTCATCGAGCTGTACGTGTGTCAAGAACTCGGAGGTGCCGGAGTAACGGTGCTTGGATCGGTTGGACCGGGAAGACGTACGACTACTTCCTCTACGTTGCGTCAACGCTTCCGCTTACGGTCTACGAGGGTACGTGGACATACACTCTCCCCTCTCGTTGCTATGCCATCACCATGATCCTGCGTGTGCGTAGGAATTTTTTTGAAATTACTACGTTCCCTAACAAGTTGTGTATCTTTACTCATTTTGGCATTAAATATTAAACATGACCTGGATCAAGCACATATTCAGTAAAAGGGACCTGTTAAACTAAACCCTTCATTGGCTTAGTCTAGTCATGGTGCCACTGAGTTGAAATTTCCACATGTGCAACCACATTTGCTTGATGTGGGAAGGCCTGAACTTAGTCTATGTGCATGCTCTTGTTGGTGTCACCATGCATGTGCCTTATTATGTTCGATTTTAAATACTGCCTCTCTATCTTTTGTAAATGGTGTCCAGGTGATCTGCACGGCGTAGGAAAAGCATTATTCTCTGCTGATACCCGTGGTATATCACTCGTACTATTTTTGTCTAGCGTGTAATAGCTAAACTCAAAAGACCAAATGGCTTCGATAATACTCTGATCCATTTGGAAGAGCCTCATCTTGCTTGAACATTTAAGTGATTTGCTTACGTGGTTTACAACTAGCAGATAAGTGGAAGTATCTCACCCTGAACAAGATGTTTCACTTTGCCATGTTGTCGCCATTAGCAATTAAATGGGTAGGTACAATTTCTAATATGAAGAAGCATTAATTAGCTGGATAAAAATAGCCAAGAGATTGATAACGTAGTGTAAGGTGGATTTGTCTCCATTTATGCTTCTCTCATGTGAAAAACACTTCCTCCATAATAGTTTTGCCCCCTTTGTGCTGAAGGTAAACTCTAATATACATGCACGATTTATCTCGGAAGTTGGAAAATCTTTCAACTTGAACATAGCGTATCTGCCACGAGGCCTTCAAGACAACGTAAAAACAACCGTCCACCCTGGCACCAATGAGCCATATAAATAAAGAAAGTGAACCATAACTTTTTCTCACTGCTTATTAGAACTAATTAGACAGTCACGTTACATGCTTACATTTGAAAGACATGACGAACGACACACAAGGGCCGCAAAACCATACATGTACGGACGTGTCGTTGAGCCGATATTGTCACGCTGCTACTGCAGGTCAGAAGCGGCTAGGGCGGCGTACCATACCCCAAATCCTCCGAGCTCGGGCTCATCGGTCGTGCACCACCAGACACTCTAGTTGCAGGCGGTGGAGGGACGCTGACAGTCGTGTGCTCCTTTGGCGTTGGCGGCGCCCCTGCACCACCACTGGAAGCTCTGTCTGTGTGCGGCGGTGGAAGGTAAAAGCCTGTGATTGGGCGAAGGTCTGGCACTGACGGCGTATGTGCGCCACCGGACACTCTGGTTGAAGGTGGTGGAGAGCAGCTGTCATTCTTGCGGCCCTCTAGCGTCGGTGGCGTGCTTGCACCACCACCGGAAACTCTGGTTGCGGGTGGCGGTGGAAGAGAAAAACCCGTGATCCGAGGAAGGTCTGGCGCTGGCGGTGTGTGTGCACCACCAGACACTCCGGTTGCAGATGGTGGAGGGCAGCTGGCATTCATGTGTCCCTCTGGCATCGGCGGTGCGCTTGCACCACCACCAGAAACTCTGGCTGCGGGTGGCGGTGAAAGAGAGAAGCCCGTGACCGTGGGAAGGTCTGGCGCTGGCGGCGTGTGTGCACCACCGGATGCTCTAGTTGCAAACGATGGAGGGCAGCTGGCATTCATGTGGCCCTCTGGAGTCGGCGGCGCACTTGCACCACCACCGGAAACTCCGGCTGTGGGTGGCGGTGAAAGAGAAAAGCCTGTGATCGAGGAAAGGTGTGGTGCCGGCGGCGTGTGTGCACCACCGGATGCTCTGGTTGCAGACGGTGGAGGGCAGCTGGCATTCGTGTGGCCCTCTGGTGTCCGCGACGCGCTTGCACCACTACTGGAAACTCTAGTTGTGGGTGGAGGTGAAAGAGAAAAACCCGTGATCGGGGGAAGGTCTGGCGCTGGCGGCGTGTGTTGACCACCAGACACTGTTGTTCCGGGTGGTGGAGTGAAGCTGGCATTGGTGTGGCCGTCTGACGTTGGAGGGACGCGCACACCACCACCGGAAACTCTGGTTGCGGGCGGCGGTGGAAGAGAAAAACCCGTGATCGGGGGAAGGTCTGGTGCTGGCGGTGTGTGTTGACCACCAGACACTCTTGTTCCGGGCGGTGGAGCGAAACTGGTATTGGTGTGGCCTTCTGACGTTGGCGGGGCGGGCGCACCACCACCGGAAACTGTGGTTGCGGGCGGCGATGGAAGAGAAAAGCCTGTGATCGATGGAAGGTCTGGTGTTGACGGCGCGTGTTGACCACCAGACACTCTTGTTTCGGGTGGTGGAGCGAAGCTGGCATTGATGTGGCCCTCTGACGTTGACGGGGCGTGCGCACCACCACCGAAAACTCTGGCTACGGGCGTCGGTGGAAGAGAAAAGCCCGTGATCGGGGGAAGGTCTGGTGCTGTCGGCGCGTGTGCACCACTGGACACTCTGGTTGTAGGCGCCGGAGGAAAGTTGACACTTGTGTGGCCCTCTGGTGTTGGCGGTGCGCGTCCACCACCAGAAACTATGGGTGTGCGCGGCGGAGGGGAGCTGACACTCGCGCGCGCCTCTGGCGTTGGCGGCGTGCGGACACCGCCACCGGAAACTCTGGTTGCGGGCGGTGGACTGATACTTGTATACGCGTCGGGCGCTGGCGGCGCATGGTCGCCACCGGAAACTCTGGCTGCGCTCGGTGGAGGGAAGCCCGTGCTCGTGGACACCTCTGGCGCTGGCGCTGGCGGCGCAGGCTTGCCACCGGACACCGTACCAGTGCGCGGTGGAGGGAAGCGCATGCCCGTGTACTCCTCTGGCGCAGGCGGCGCGCGCGCACCACCGCCGGACACGGTCGATCCCGGGCCCGGTACCGCAGCGACGGGGACACGCGGCGGCGCCCTCACACTGGGGCGCCAGTTGATCACGTCGCACTCCTTTTGCAGCCTGCGCGGGAGGAGCACGCCGACGATGGAGCTGGTGACGACGTCGCAGAAGGCGTGGACTTCGCCGGCCGCCTCACAGCACGGATGCGGCACGGGTCTCCCGGTGAAGAAGGACGCGAGCAGGTCGTGCTTGCACGTGTACAGCGTCCTGACCGACTCCCAGCACAATCCCGGGTCCAAGAGGGGCTCAGAGGGGAAGGCGTCGACAGTGAGCGAGCGCCGGGGGGCGGCGGCGAGGGCGGCGTGCGCGAGGCACGCGGCCAGGAGCGCGGCGAGGATCGTGGCCCTCATGGCTGGTTTTGGATGCGTCGATTGCTTTCGTACTTGGAGCAAACGTTGCCGTGGCGGGAGGTGTATTTATACGGTGCTGGTGCTTGCTCTGCGCCCTGTGGAGCCGTGGTTTTTTGACCGTTTTGTGTGTGTTTTTTTTGAAAGTTTGACCGTTTTGTGTGTTAGCAGCACTAGTTGCGCTTAATTAGCAGACTAATGCTAGTTAATGTGATATACTAATGCGATATGTAACATAAACGTTTTTCTTTTCTTTTCGATGCTGCTGCATATTGCCATTACTCGTATAGCTGTTTGACTATGAACGGCGTTTATCATGAATTGAGAGAACGTAAATGGTTAAAAACAAAGGGAAAACGCTCTAGTACTGTTCGAAGTAATTGCAAGAGGCAAATGACAAGTAGTAGAATAGTTGTTCTCATTGATGATGGGATTACACATATATATAGCCCCCGAAGGGGTACGTCCGAAGGGACACGAGACAACCGCCTCAATTAGGAAAATCAGGGATTAATAGGATTAATTAAATCCTAACACTCCCACTAATCCATGCTTGTTAGTGTAAGTATCATCATCTTGAGAAGCTCCTCCAAAAACCCTGTGGGAAAAATATGAGGAGATAGGTGTTTGATATGTTGCTAAAACTCCTTCAAACCCAGTGGAAAAATAAGGAGAAAATGACGCAACATATAATGATTATTGTCTGTTTAACTCAATATGAGAAAAACCCATAGAATTAAAGGACAATAAATATGTCGTATATACTTTCTTAAAAACCCCGGCGGGGAAAACAGAAAATATGACATATGGTCTTGTGTTGATATTACCTTATTAAAAACCTTCATGAGAACCTATAAAGTAAACTCATGAAGGGAAAAAGAGTATAATATGATGCTTTTAACAGGAACAATTCAGGAAGATACTCCCCCTGATTCTTGCAAATTCCGAAGCCGTCATATACCAATTCCATGAACATATTTCCGGAATGTAGAAGTTGGTAGAGACTTGGTGAACAAATCAGTCACATGATTTGACTTACAAGATATGCAATATAGTGATATTGCTTATTATGTAACCTGTTTGCATCCGGGCAACACAAGCAACATTATCTTTGAGATAATGGTTGGTGGATGTAGCCACGATGTCTGTTTCGAAGACTCTTCATGAGGGGGCTACCACACCTAGTAGGAACACTAAGCTTGTCTACGATCTGACATAGTGGGGATCTGATCGATGTATCCAATGATATCGGTGTTCACATTTCTATGAAACTGAAAAATCAGGACAAAATGTTTGATGCCTTGGAGATATCGAAAGATATTCTTGAGTACCAACCAATCGTGTTTGGTGGATCCAATGGCTTATGGAACGTTGAGTCCCAATATCTCATTTCCATCATCTCTTGGTCTAAATCGATCTTTCTCTACGTCTAGAGAATGAACTACCATGAGAGTTATGGATGGATAAGATTTGTCCACAATGAATTTCTCCAATATATTTTGGATATAGACAACATAGTAAACCATAATGTAGGAATGAAGGTGCTCAAATTGTAGTAACGAGCGGTATTTTGGTTTACCCGAATCCTTCATTTTAAACTCCGTCATTTAGATGATTACATGTGTCATCATTGCAGACACACAAGCATGGATAATCATCGTTGTAGGAGTAATCCTTGTGCATAAGGATCTCACTACGTTAGTTGTACCATATGTACTGACAACAATAAGTCGTCTGGTGACTTACTGATTTTACGCAATGTATGTTGCATTTTGTATTTCGATTCAGAATTGAGATTTCGGGAATCAATCATATATGTCTGAATCTAGTGATCCACCTGGATATGTAATCACTACATCTATCAACTGCAGAGATAGATGATTTTGTACTGCCAATGAAATAAGTTATCGGAAAGAGATTCCATCTCTGGAGAATAGTTGGGTATCTGCGTGAACCCTTGTGCTACAATACTTACTCTTTCTTTCACCACCTCGTTGTTCTCAATTCTGTTTCCAGAAGAAAACTGGTATAGATATTGCTTATGAATACCTTCCCATTATTGAGCAAGATCATTTCTACCTAGATTATACCCTTTGCTTGAGTTCAGTCTGAGTGTTGTTCACACTTTGCCATGGCCATGGTCTTTGGACCTGAATCATTTGAAAGGTTTTGCAATCTAGTATGTCGACAGTTGTAGACTTCCGGTTATATGATTCTCCAGACTCTATATATCAATATATAGTTGATGGAAATATCATTACCCATGGTGACTGCTCGCGATTTCCCAATGCGATTGAGTCGGGTACTCCGATGTCCCGGTCATTGTGTGCACTATGACCTAGGTTGGTGGAGGTTTCCCGTCCACTGGGTGTATACTACCCATTAGGTGTCTGCCAACGTGAAGTTGACTTGCATTTACTGATTCACAGGCCTTGATATCCTTGCTTGCGAGAAGCTGAATCCTGATGTACTTCTGCCATACATCTCCCCCTGTTGCTTTGTACGGGGAGTGGAGTGAATTTTGTTGGTACCTCCACTCTTTCAGGCATACTTTGCAGGATTGTAGGATTGTGTGACACCTTTATAGTCAGTAAATGAATCTGGCAGGTTATTTGCAATATGTTGCAAATCTTCTGAACACATGGTTCAGCTCTTTGATTACGCGGATATGAGGCAGAAATGTGTTGAACATTCCACTAATTTCCTGGCATTCTTTATGGTACTTGAATTCTCCCCCTAATGCCTAGAAATATTCCTCATTGAATCAACATGCTGGCCTTGAATAACTCCCCATGTGAGGGGCTTGAGGTATTGACGGTAATACAGTTATTCCTCACATAGATCCCAACTATATGTTGAGGGGCCAATGATGTATGTCAGGGTGATGATATCGGTGTGTAACCGAATTACCGCAGATAGGAAATACTTGGTAGATTTCCACGTATCAAAGATAGAGGGGAATAAAAAATTATGCAGTTTGGTCATGAGCGTGTAAAACTTCATGACTCCAACGCAAAGTTGGTAAGTTGCAATTTCAAAGTAAAGATCATGCAATGAGCTCAATTCTTTGGATGGGATTCTACCAAACCATTTTGAGTCTAGACATTAGGAAAAATTGCTAAACTTCAATCCGAGGGCCATAGAAAAAGGCACTCAAGGAGAATTCTGCAAATGCTATCCATTCGATTTGCTTGAAATCGATGTCAGGATAATGAGTCAATGGTTTCGTGTGAATAAAGCACACTTGAGACCATCATGTAGATGTGTCTTTGGAAAAACCATGGATACCTGAATAGTCTAGTCAATGGTTGGGAAAAACCACTTACCTCGACTTGATGCATTCAAGGAGAATTCTGAGTGGTTCATTGTAGACTTTAAGGTGTGCGAGCCTTAAAATTAGCTTCCCTGTGTCACTTGTAGTGCACATAAAATCCAAATGATGTTAGAATTTAGCATCATAATAATCATAAACTATTGGAATTGCTGATAGTTTCTGTTTCAACCCAATGTCTCGATGACCAAGGCGAGTATGCCAAGTTTGTCATGTACAAGACACTCTGGAAAACTATCTCGTACGTAACATGTGCTACGGGTTTTGTAGTATGTGTAGTGCAATGCCAATGATACATAGAGAATGTGCTTGCCATATCCGTTGCATATGGTAAAGAGAAGATATTCCTCTTTGTTGTCATCATAAGTTTCGCTATGGAAACTATTTTGACGGATACCTCTATAGTTTAGTAGGGTACGAGCTAAACCCGGAAGCAATAAAACATCCTGACGATACTCGAGTACCCACAGGGATAGTAAATATGACTCGAGTTGAGCCAACAAATACCTCATCACGTCTAGCGATTTTAAAATATCTCCTTTCTCTCAATGAGAATGGAAACATTGGACTTCCCTGAGTATAGAGTGTGTGTGGTGCATATGTCCACAAGGCACATATCATTTTCATCGGATTGACTCCCGTAGAAATCTATATATAGACATGAAGATTCTCAATATGAAAACCACTGTCAGATATATAGAATGCATACAAATGTATGTGTATCAAAGTGCTGATACAATATATTGTGATATACAATATATGATGAAAACAATACTTATGTTCTTATTAGAACATCGTAAATTGACATAAATTATGTTGACCACTCAGGAGATTGAGAGACTAGAAGAAGTCTCCAAAACATGTCGGTTGAGGCATATTCAATCATCACGTTCTCCGTGCTCATAGGGTCCCGTCACAGCTGGTGTTGTCGGATTGAAGGTTGAAGTAAGATTCAAACCTTCGCCCTTGAGGTTCATTGTATCCCAGGAATTGCTGATACAGAATAACCAGATGCTGAGATCTGAATCTAATGCCTTATAATGTATAAGACAATATTTTTCTGTTAGCGGTGTGATCCTGATCAGAAGTGAATCCTGGATTGCACACATTATCCCACGAGACACAAGAGCGATCATGATGTCCATGGCCCAGATAGGGCAGTGGTGGCCATTGAGGGCGAATGCCTCAAACTCTATAGCCATATGTTATAATGAACTTAGCAAAATCAATGGGTATTTCAAGAAGTTATCTTGAAACCATTAGTGTGAATCTCAAATTGCTAAATATGACACCTTGAAGATAATCTCCAAAATGGAGTAGATCTCGCAGCACTAGAGAGTATAATCTGATGGAATCAGTAGATACTCACTCGTAATGCCTTATGTCATGACTTAGTAAAATGCGTGGGAGAGCACTTTGTAAAGCAATTATAATGTCAAAATGACAAAATATAGGCTTTAACAGTAGTCATTGATAATCTGTGAAGGCAGTAGATCTAAATGACTACCGTGTGATCCCAATACATCAATTTGAAGAAATCACTTTGAATTTTGCATTCTTATTTGCAAGAAATTAAAAATCTCAGTTGCAAATAGACGTATTAATCTCAACATGTAGTGGACATGGAGATACATACATTTCGGAATACATCGTACTCAACAGAAATACACCACTATCATAATGAATAGTAATGATGTTGCAATCTTGATGTTCAAGTGAAAAACTTGAATTATATAGGCCTCAAATTAAATGAGATGATATTGTATCAAGTTGCAAGATAATTCAGCAGGGTGAATTAATATTTTGCGAGAGAAAATTAATCTCAATCGCTATGAGATTATTTTGCGAGAGAAAAATATTCTCAATCGCAAATCAATATTGTTGTGCGAGAAAACTTAGTCTCAGTCGCAAAACAATATCGTTGTAATAATAGGACATGTTATAGGGATTGCTAAAAAGCAAACACACTGAACATGCCACATATAATAACCACATATTTTCTGGAATGTTGAAACTCAACAGAAAATGCAGTAATTAACAGGGTCTAAAACAGGTAAATACTAGTAGTAAATAGTACTGTTAACAGAATCCAATGTGCAAAATCCCAGAAATAGGATACGGTGCACAATCGGTCTGGACCACTGTTCGACCTGTTTTGCAAATTCATGCAACTGCAAGGACCTTGATGCACAATGTCGAAGGGATAAGGTTCCTTATCCTCTTGTTTTCATGTGCGGATATGAAATCCCAATGGGGAATTTTTCTATGCCACAGCAGCCATTCGAGACAGGCTCGCCGGCCGGAGGTGCCTCTGCTTCCGTTGGGTACAACGGGCGCGAGCGCCGCGCGGGGGAAGGGGACCCTCAACGACGGCCTGGAAGGCTGCGCCATGGCCGGAGGGAGGAGAGACCGCGGGGCGCGCGCTTCAGCCAGCGCCGGCCAGAGGCCGCCATCATGCCTTCTGCAAGTGAGGCCTTGGTCGCAGGCGCTACGTCAGATGCAGGTGGGCGTTGCTGTGGAGGAACGGCCGGGGACCTCGTTATCCGCTGAGAAGCGGCCGCGCCGTCACGGCCAGTCGCGCTCACGCAGTCTGTAGCCGTAGCGCGGACGGAGAGGGCCGACGTGCTTCTTGCCGGCCGTAGGCCGCTCGTGCCGTTCAAAATCGACAGCGTCGATCCATTAAGAGGTAAGAACATCCCGAATTGTAGAAGACTACCTGCACGCTTACAGTTCTTGTTTGGATTTTCAATCCATTGATCAAGGGTGCCTTTTCGGTTCGTCTTTTCCTTCGTTGATATCTTTCCGATGGAAGGCTGCGAACATTGTCCTGATTCCATGCCCACATGCTCGGATGAAGCAATTCTCGTAAGTGCAAGGACGTTAGGAAAAGCAATCAATAATTGAATCTTTGATTAATCACAAGCAGAGAAGATCAAATAAGCAATCTATTGACAAATTCCCTTCTCTACTCAGAACGGCGGTTGCCGGTTGACTCGTCACAGGTCACAGCGATTAGCGCTAATTAGCCTGATCGTGTAGTGACGCCGGCCGCTCGGAAGCCACGCCGCCGGGGCAAGCCAAGGCCGCTCGCCGTTGTTGTTCGAGGGCCGTAGTCGGGGAGGCACCCGGTTCCGCGGGCAGGCGTTTCAGACGTACATAACCGCTGCCTGGGATGGCCTATTTCTCTCGTCGGAGAGCAAAGGGCTGATAACGTGTTCGAAGTAATTGCAAGAGGCAAATGACAAGTAGTAGAATAGTTGTTCTCTGGGATTACACATATATATAGCCCCCGAAGGGGTACGTCGGAAGGGACACGAGACAACCGTCTCAATTAGGAAAAGCGGGGATTAATAGGATTAATTAAATCCTAACGAGTACATGCTTTATTATAGTAACTACATACATGAATTGGATGTACTCCCTCTCTCTCAGTTTATAGGGCGTGCGCGTGCTCCTAGGTCGTCAATTTGACCAACCTAAAACAAATCATATATATATATATATATTACAAAAAATATATCAATATAAACTTTAAATGTTCTATTTTCAAAAGGTATAATTTTTGTGTTATATAGTTTATATTATGGTGATAAAATTGGCACCCTAGGTATACGCGTAGGACTTGTAAACTGAGACAGAGGGAGTACATGTTTAAGAAAATAAGAACAACAACTTCTTTGCTGGCGCCACGCGTATATATCCGGCGCGGAGCCGGTCCGGTCGTCATGGGCTCCACCGCAGCTGAAGTTTTTTGGGTGGCTTGGCTTGGGAGATAGAAGCTGGACCATTCAAGTTTAGTACTCGTGGCGTTTTCTCACTCCCTTTAGAAAAATAGATATATCTGTAAACTATATTTTGAAATTAGTAAAATATTATACCTTTTATTTTCATTCAAAGGAAATTGTACTTTCTATTAATCTAGTTACATTAAGAATGCAAATTATTCTTTGCGCACCATTTAGAAAAGATTATCTAATCAACAAGAATTCCATATGAAAGCACTTCCACGAACAAATGAAAGTCTTTGTAAAACTTTGCCGCATTTGCGTTGCTTGGGAACATTCAGTATGCGGGATCACGAAAGAAATTTCTTGATGTTTACCAATTGATATTTTTTTTACAAAGGGAGTACTTGTTTCTTTTATAAAGGATGTTTTTTTATTGATACATAATGAAGCATAAGGGGATACAAACATAATGAGCATACCCGGCCTCTGCATAACTATGATGCACACAATCAACATTAATGCACACACGAAAAAACACATAGCAAAGAGCAAAGACATAGAAGACCGAAACTATGCCAGGTGGAGAGAGAAAAAAGAAAAAAATCTTGAAGCGATCAAAACAACGATCAACTATCCAACGATTACCATCGGCACCAACTATTCCGTGACAACACAAAGACTACGAGAAAGGTTCTCCAAAAGCAATGCCTCCAGAAAGGGACCGACGTGCAAACGCCGCCATCGCCAGATCCAACCACTGCAGGCATCGTGAGTTTTCACCCTGAAGACTAAGTTTGATCAAACTCCGAGCAATGCCTTAACAAGGCAACGACACAAAAACGTCGCCAATTTCCATGTATGACCAACTAGGGTCAGACTTAGGGTTTTCACCTTGAAACTCGAGACTAGGTGCTCGAGCAGCACCACTCAATCGAAGTCATCCTATATCATCTCCTCCGCTTGCCACGATCCCAGTAGCAGCTTACATGCACAGTCCTAAATGGAACTAAAAGGCATTAATCAACCACATGAACGAAGACCCGTTGCCGCTATCAGTCACACAAGCAAGACCAGTGGCGCCGCTCGGTGGCGGTAAGGGGAGGGCGCATGGGGTGAGGGGCGAGAAAAGTGGATCGGGACGCCCCCCGAGTCGCCCGAGACACGGACGAAGCGGGGGATGTTTTCCAATCAGATACTAAATCGTCCGAGTCGCACGAGGTGAGGTGTCGCGTACAACTTGGGTGAATATAAAAAATATCAGGCATGCAACTAGATCACCCCACCTGCAGTCGTTTTGTGGCCCATGAAATCACAGTAGGGTTATAAATGCTTGTAGTTGTGTGCTTAGAGATGGATATACAAAAAATAAACATGCAACTGGCCATTTACTTTGTGCATATGCAGTTGTACTCGGGGTAGAACATTTGCAATTGCTTTTCTAGTGGTGCGCACGCACGCACGCACACGCACGCACGCACGCACGCACGCACGCACGCACGGGCTATTCTGTCACGCGTAGCAGAATATTATTCTGTTACCCTACTTGAACTGATGAATTCAAGCGGTTGAACTGATGAAATTCAAGCGGTTGAACTGATGCTTTCTGTTGCTGTTAAAAATCGTCTTCTTTAGTTCAAATTTTTTGTAATTTTTTTTTGTCGAAATGGGGCGTGTAATATATCGTTGGAAAGCTCTTGACATCCACATTACAATCTTAGAATTTCTTTTTGCAAAAAAATTATGATTTAAGAGCAGTTTTGAAAAAAAAAATCGTTTTTTTCAAAACCGAAAACGCGAATCGTATTTTTGACTTAATTTTCAAACAATTTGTCAGAATTGAGCAAATGAGATGGTGTTGGAAAGCTTGTGAAAATCCGCACCTTCCATATATGTACTGTTTTTTCAAATTTTATATTATTTAAAAGTAATTTGAAAAATGGTGAAATTCTAAGCGAAACGTATTTTCGCGTTTTTTGCAAACGGTTTGTCAGATTGACGCAAATGATACGCCGTTGGAAAGCTATGGAAAATGCGCAATTTTTTTTTGTGTAGAAATGTTTTTCTAATTCCTTACAGTTTAAAAACGAATTCGAATACGATCAAATTTGATTTTGAACGTGGTTTTTTAAAAATGTTTGTCGAAATGGGGCAAATAATATACCATTGGATAGCTATCGAAAATGTGAAACTTAGTCATGTTGAACGTTTTCTCTACTTCGCAACCGTTTAAGAGTAATTTTGAATACGATAAGATCCATCGTGTTATTTTTCTCTCTGAAAAAACAGAGTACTCGTACTGATCTATGTGTGTGTTCGTACTGAGCTATTTTTTATAGATTAATTTTGAATTCTTCTGAAAACGGAGGACTCAAACTGATCTCCATTTTGGGTTTGTACTGAGCGGGTTTTCATAGACCGAACTTTACTCTATTTTTTCCTGTATGATTTTTCTCGTAACTTTTCAACGATCTACGGTATCATTGTACCTAAACTTGCATGATTTATATAGTTGAATGATATTTTTTTTCAAAAAGAAAATATTGTTTGCAACGATGTGTTGGACTTCTCTCATTCTACGACTTGAACTTTTACCATTTGAATTTCCAAGAGGTTTATTTTTGTTTGAGCTTTATCACGTCCCGAAAACTGAGTTTTTGAACTGAGCATTGTGTTTGTTTTTAATGATGTATTTTCACAGTCCAAACTTTACTCTACTTTTTTGTTAATGATTTGCTTACAACTTTTGTTTTCTGTGAATTTGTGGTATCCCTAAGTTTGAACGGATGTAAATACTTTTTGTATATAAGCTCAATTATTTTTTTAGACATATGAATGATCATCCCCTATTTCTCAACTGCAAACTTTTGTTTTCTCTTAACCTGTTGTATCCTCGAGTTTGAACGGATGTAAATACTTTTTGCCAGACTGCTCTAGATTTCAGTATGGTACAACCTTGATGAGCCGATGTACTGAGGTATTTTTTCATAATAGTTTTGAATGGTTCCGAAAAAGAGTACTTGAACGGATGTCTGTATGGTTTTGTACTGAGCGTGTTTTCACGTACTAGACTTTACTTTATATTTTTAATATAATTTTCCTCGTAACTTCTCAATGGTATCATCAAGCCCGAACTTGCATAGTTTATACCATTAAACTGAATGATTTTTTAATAAAATGAAAATGTTTTGTTTTTTCTTTTGAACTCAACATTGTTTTGCTACAATATGCTGGACTTCTCTCATTTTACCACTTGAACTTTTACCATTTTGAATTTCCATGGTTTTTTTGTTTGAGCTTTTTTTTCCAAACTTGATGTCGTGTCCAATTTTTTTTCTGTACTTATATGCTAGTATAATAATATAACATTTCCATTACAATTTTTGTCCATTCATGGACATCAACCAAAATGGGCAGGAGAGAGCACTATCGAACTGATCATTGTTTTCGACCGAACTATTGTGTTCTTTTCTAAGAACTGAACATGTAATACATATTGAAGGGCCACACATGTATGATATAATGAACTGTAGGGTCTTAAAAGTGCAACGACAGTACATCTATAAAGCTCCATAAGATCGCATGAAGCCTCTGCCAAATGAAATATACAAAATACTGAAAAAACTTCACACTTTTGCACGAAGGGCATACTTCCTGACATGCTCGACGAGACCCATTGAAATTGCGCAATTCACGTGTGGGAGCAAGCAACAACTTTGAAGTATGCAATTTGGAAAGCTCATAAAGTAAAACATGGCATCTTGTTTTTTTCCAGAAAAACAACAGGAGCACATCCGCATAGTTATTCATCTCCACATCAATAATAATTGGCCACCAAAAACCTGACAAATGTTTTTTTTTTCTGAAAACACACAACACATTTTTCGAATGCATCAGTACAAGCTGACATTTTCAGTTTTCAGAAGCAATCAAACTTGCTAATTAGTAGAGTACTCGTGTACTTACTGGGACCACACATATCCTAATATTAGTATTCATGTACTTACTACGGCCTACACTCAGCTCCTTGAGCGACCGGCCACAAAACAAGAAGTTGTACTGTTGAGCAGGAGGTCCTCGACCCCGTGACTCCTCCAGCAGGTTCCACTATTTTCCGCTGAAGCATAAGCCATGCCGTTGGAGTGGGACGCGTCCACACGGCGACAACTTTAGAAACTGGTTCTATAGAAAAGATTTTTCATTAAATGGCCACAACTTTCAGTGGCTAATTGAAAGCAAAGTCATATTATGAGTGGCTAATGGGTTAAGAAAGCTTTTGAAGAAAAATGAAAGCAGAGGCTAGCTAGCACCTTCGCGCACCCCACGACGTGACCCTTGGAGTTCAACCTGGAAATGGGGCCGAAAAGGCTCGCGCCGCACTTCGCGACCATCGAGCGCCATACCCGGCGGCATTGCCTTGTGGTTGGCCCGGCGCCCGGCTCGCCGACAGACTTCAGTTCAGGTTGGATTCATCAAAAACATAAATGAAGCATGTGTTCTTTTTCTATTCTTGCAAATGAAGCTCCACTTATGTTCTGTTTGATAATTCTGTATTCTATTCTGTTTTGAACTAAAGTGTGCGGATGAATTGAACTTCTCCGATACATATTTCACTGAACCTAGTCCTCCAGAATGTTTATTCTTTTTAGTTATGTTGGCATGAGGCTATGAAATACATCACAGCAATTGTTTTTTGGGTGAGTTTCAAAAAACATAATACTATGTGAACAATACAACCTGACCTAACTAGATATGCAACATGCAGTACACATGTACGGTGTCTCAACTTTTCACAAAAAACTGCAGCTGTACTATCATCTATTGAAAATGAATCACAGAAATAATGGAGAAGACTTAGTTAAAATGTGAACACCTTGTCCAGTTTTGATCAAATTGAGATCACAAAGAACACTCGCTGCTTTCTCTACAGAGTCCAGGTTATAGCAAAAATGATCAAGACATAAGAACAGTGATCACTTGTACTGCCTGGAAAATAACAAGCAAACTTATAGCATTTGATCATTCGAACTTGTCACAATAGAAATAGAGAATTATGTACACGGATACAACTTGCATCATCAAACTTTAGAGTTCTTTTAACTCCAGAATGCTTCCACAGGACATTCAAAACCCAAAAGCAAAATAAAAAAATTAGTGTAATGTTTGTAAAACTTAGTTAAAGTAGAATTACTTTTGTTTTATAACACTACATACTTGAGTGCTTGTGCCCGTTTAAATCTGAATAAAAAGAATATCATTATCTTAGGACTTTATCCGGTTTTCATCACTAGTACACAGTTTCCGTACGTGTTGTTCTCCCATAGGCATTAACACAAGCACCATGCGTGCTAGGAAGAACAGGGCACTTGAATCAGAATTGACACCGAAGAAACTCGCTGCAAATCACTACTTATTCAGGTGATATATCTAAACTTACAGAAATTGAATCCTGTACTAACGATATTTTTTTCACACGCACCAACTATTCTGCGTTTTTTCATGGACTGACAATAGAGTACACACCGAACTAATGTTAAGTTTAGTACAAAAATTCTCTGTTCATGAACTGACAGTATTTCTCCCTTTGGACTGAAGAAAAGCACACTCCTAGGCACGCAGGCGAAGCCGTTTCAAGCTACAACCAACATCAGCAGGAATTCAAGCGAAAGGCACTGAGGTAATAGGAAATGAACATATGACGAAGAATTGAACATAAAAGAAAATATTTTTGGAGAAGGAAGAAGATGTCAGGAGGATCTGGTGAACCTGCTACGCATACTCCTGCGGACTTACGGTTCCGGTGAAGTGGAGCTGATGGAAGAGGGGATCACGAGCAGCGGCGGGATGGTCGGCACTGGAGCTCGTGGTGAAGTGGACTCGTGGTGCGGCGGCAATGTTGGCGGCTGGCAGTGGGCGACGGAGGTAGGCAGTGGGCGATGTTGTTCTTCGGTATTAAAAACTGTTTTCTACATTAACAACAAACACCTAAAGAGCATCATGTTTTCTGCATGTATATATGAACTTTTGAATAGAACTTACCAGCCATCCACACTTGCACTGAAGACATTTAAATGAACGCAAAATGAACCTCCTAGCATTTATTTTGTGAACTTTTCACAAGGTACACATGTTTCCCTAAATTTGCAAGTTGATTTTCTGAACTTTGATCTTATATGGAACAAAAGGTGAAGGATTCTGGACTGAAGAAATAATCCAAAGGAGCAAAACAAGAAGCGCAAACTAGTGCACAATTCAAACTACCATCAAACCTTTTTACTGAACGGATGAGACGAGATGCTGCAGGAGCAAAACCTCTCTCCCTGCCTTAACAAAAAGTAATGGGGGCTAAACTTTGTGTTTCTCTCGAACAAAAACTGACATTCTCAACTCATGAAATAAACTACAGGAGCAAAAGCTGAAGTGTGACCTAGTCTGAAATTTGAACTTGTCGGGAGGCTTTTGCTGTACTGAAGTGTGACCTAGTATTCATTCTACTATTCTTTTTTCCTCCTGGCTGAAGCTAGTCAGTGCAGATCACCCTGACAGAAATCTTCTTCACATTTTCTCCATCCATCGCATCCTGCCTAAAACCAAAAAAAGTGGGGATAGAAACTAGTGGAAGGGAGGACCATTGTGCTGCTATTTTGATCAGGCGTACACACAAAACAATAAAATGGATGAAATGAAACACATTGTACTGTTCACGTTGCTTCTCCCTTCCTGCCCAGCCAAATCAAATCGAACCACAGGCACTGCATCGAAGAACCTGCTAATGCCCATCATCAATTTTTGATATGTCATGATCAAAATGGGTTTGATCCCATGGTTGAGACAGAAATACTGCATCGATTTGTGATCTGATGGTCTCTCAAGATCTCCGAAGATCTGAACTGATTGTATTACAAGCACCGCACAAATTCCAACGAGCCGATGTAAGTACTATTAAAAAGGTAATCAAGTTCATGTTATATTAATTGGGAGAAGTTCAAAAAAAATAAACTTTTAAAAAGGTTGTCCTATTTTTGCTATAACAACTCTAGTCATCTTTTTGCCAACCATGTATATTACACGGTACAAATAAGATATTTGAACTGAACTAAAATAATAAATTGTACTAAACACCTAAAGAACGTGTTCTTTTCACATCTTCCCAACTACTCAATTAGCAGAACACATGTACGCATTTTAATAACAGAAGCAGAGAGAGAGGG
>NC_057798.1:677341624-677350154 GCF_018294505.1 Triticum aestivum | reverse complement strand
GATTGCCATGAAAGTGCCGTTGACACATGGAGAGAACTACCATCAGCTCTCAACCTGGACGGCTGCCAGCAACCGTTGTGGACGGGCCGGTGGTGGTGTGGCCCAATCGTAGGAAGTTGGTGGCCGTGTGACGTGTTGCCGGGACGACTCATAAGAATTGAACTGGACCAAAAGAAGAAACTGGACATCACACGTACATTTTTCTACATCAGGATTGATATAGAGTCCACATAAACTTACCTGAAGATCAGAGATGAAGTGTAAGACATCATATGCACTTAAGAAAGAAAAAATAGACAATTTTTAGCATGAAAGGTAGTCAGAAGACCAAGCATGGGTACATAATTTAATAATCAAAATTGAAATTGAACTAAACTGAAAAAATTAAATTGAAATGGACCGACACAAAGAAACTTGACATTTTGCACCAACACCTAGTGGGCTGCAAAAGAACCACTTTGCAGAACAATAGAAAAACAAAGCTCATCTAAAATACATAATTTTCTGAAAATCAGTATGACTAGACAAGAAATTCAGATTTGTAGCAGCACACACATTTGTAGCAGCACACACACATTTGTAGCAGTACACACACATTTGTAGCAGCAGAAAAATAATCGCGGAGTAGATGAACTGAAAAGCATTTTAGTTTCTTGTGGCATGGTAGACAAACCGCGGCAGCGGCACATCAAGAATCAGAGAGGAAAATGTCCCTGTCCTATTAAGTAAACAAACAGAATCATCCACATCATCAGCTAATAATGAGGGGGGATATCCAGTGAGATACCAAGCAACTGCATTTCAAGGAAAGTACCAACCTAAAGCCAATTATCATGTATTCATAGAGAATCCAACAAGATGTTTCTTTTGCACACATTTTTTTCTGGGTTTTCTGTTCTGAACTTGATCCAAACATTAATGGTAGTACTTCCCAAGGTGCCACATCTTTACTCACTATGATGATGTATTTGTACTGCTCCAAAAACATTCATGGGAGCACAAAATAAGCATATCAAAATGGTGCTCACAGGAATAGTCACAAACACCGTAAGAGCAAGAAAAGCTACTCAATTAGCATAACAACACTTGTATGCATTTTAATAGCAGAAGCAGAGAAGGAGAGAGATTGCTGTGAGAGAGTGCCATTGACACAGTGGACAACCTGGAGAAGCGCTACATGGGTCCTTTTTTTGCGCAGGCTTGCTCCACGACCTAAACTTCTAGGCTGACATTGGTTCTCCAGTTTTCTTTACACAACCAACTTTCTGTTTTTTAATAAGCGAAATGATGGAAAAACTTGATGGTCCACTTTTGTATTTCATTCAAGGTGAACTGATGCACTTGCAAAGTTAACTTATTTGTGTTCCTATTTTAACACTGAAACTGATACATGTTCACAAACTGAACAGATTAAAGGTATGAACAGTCAGTACATTTATACCTTAGCTAGCGTGGCACTAGAACTGACACAATAAGTTAAGTTACCGGCAGTGATCCATCGATAACACGTCAATCCCTCCCTATGCTTGAGCGCAATAGAACTGAAAACAAATCAATGTTAGGTTCAGTTTGGTAGCAGTAGCAGATATCGATGACTGCATAGTAGTACTACATCCTTTGTTTAAAATCACTACAACCAGTAGGGCAAATCATCGATGTAGACCCAAAAAAATGGCCAATTTTTAGAAGCATGTACCTTACAGTTGTGGCAGCCGCCCGTAGCGACATAACCTGCGCTTTTATCCACCATTTTTCCTGTTGTTAGAACACGAAAAATCACCACAAACCTGTCAGTATAATTACCTGGTCAACATCAGCCTCCAGTTTTTAACTTTTTATCTTAGTCCCAAATCAGCACGAACCTGACAGGTTAATTTGTTAGTTGCGTGCATGAGTAAAGGTGTCGATATTGGAAAGAAGTTTAGATTGTTGAAGCTCGTTCATGAAGGAGCATGGTAGGAGGATCTCGGACAGATAAGGGAGGAAGAGTTGGACTGGTGGAGCCCCATACCTGGACGGGGGCCGGAGGAAGTAGTGCGTGGGGGCGAGGCGGCGCCGGTCGGCGGGAAGGCGGGGCGGCTGCGGTCGGCGGGATGGTTCTCGACCTCGCGGCTCCTCCTGCAGGCTCCAGTGTTTGCGTTGAAGCACGAACCATGGCGCTGGAGTGGGGCTCGTCCATGGCGGCGACATTGAACGGCCTGGGGTGGCGGTGATGAACTGCGTGTACGCGGCGGCGTAGTCCCATCGGGGAGGAGGCAGAGTGGTGGCTGGTAAGCATCAGTGGGTGCCGGAGGACTTCACCCAAGATCTACCAGCGAGATCAAAAAGGAGTCGGAGGTGGCGTGGATATGCTGGTGCGGGGCCACGGCTAGTCACAAGGGTGGTGGGAAGCGTGTCCATGGCTGGTCGCCGGGGAGTTGGGGCGCAGGGCCGCGGTTGGTTGCTGGGGAGATGGGAGGCGGGGCAGTGGCTGGTCTGTCGGAAGGTGGGAGGCGGGGCTGCGACTGGTCGCCAGGAAGGTGGGAGGCGGGGCAGTGGCTGGTCACCGAGGAGGTGGGAGGCGGGGCCGCGGCGCGGCGGGTCGCCGGGAGGATGGGAGGCGGGGCCGCGGCGGGTCGCCGGGAGGTGGGAGCATCGCGCCCTTATAAGGCGAGGGGTAACAGAATAATATTCTGTTTCTAGTTTAAAACCATTTGTTAAGATTATGCTAGTTTAAAATCATTTGTTAAAATTATGATATTGTTTAAGTGTAAACTTTGAACAGTGGCACCCCAAGTCTGCGACTCTAGGTCTGCCACTTGTCGAGGTCAAGCCTTCCGACGCCCAGCGCCTCGAGGTAGACTATCTAGAACTAAAATACATCTAGATACATTCATACGTGCAACAAAACAAGTAATTCGGAACGGAGGAGGGAGTACGTACGTACGATGCCATCTTGTTTTTATCAGCCTGCTCCGTGTAAGAATCATCGCCGACGATCGACGTGGTGGAGGCCTTGGCATGGAAAAAGGCAACGGATGCTGGCATGCCATCGCCTTCCTTGCCTTGATCCACCGGACGCGCGAGCGTTGCCTGGTCCCTGAACTTTCTCGATACAGATACCGGCTTTATTCGCCTTCCTTATCGGAAAAGACTTCCAAGTTATAATCGGAACTGTTTTTTGTAAAAAAAAAAAGAATTATACTTGGAATCGGACTGCTTGGCCCATATATAAAGACAAGCGTTTTGCACTTGTTGGCTTCCAAATCGATCGCATCAGACCTAGCCTAGTAGTATATCACGCGGCAAGGGTGGGTGATTACCAATCTACAAATCAGACCTGGCGTCGCCACCGTAACTCCGGCATGGCACCCGACACGCCGACGACTGCCAAGAGAAGCAGGCAAGCGCCATGCACGGCGGCCAGCCTGCCGGAAGAGATCCTGTCCGAGATCCTGCTGCTTCTCCCGTCCAGGTCCATCCTCCGGTTTCGCGTCGTCTGCCGCTCATGGGCCGCCCTGCTCTCCTCCCCGGCCTTCAAGGACGTCTACGCCGCCAAGGCCCGTGCCCGTGCCCGGCGCATGGACAAGTTCGTCGTCTTCGCGCCGTCACCCAACGCCAACGGGTCCATGGCGGTCTACTCCTGCGCCCGAGGCGCCGCCGTCGCGGATCCTCTCTTTACCGTCGACCGTGTGCGCGTCGACTTCATGTGCTTGTCGAGCAAGCCCTGCCATGGCACCATGCTCTTCTCGGACACCCGCTCCGGCGTCTATTGGGTGTGTAACCCTAGCACCGGAGAGTGTGTCCCCTTGCCAAAGCAGCGCCGTGGCTTGATGCAATCGAGTGCCGGCCTGGTGTACGATGATCGGACCAAAGAGCGCAAGGTGGTCCATCTCTTCAAGGATATGACGCATTTCGGGTGCGATATTTACGCCCTCTGCAATCCTACTCAGCAGTGGAGGCCGGCCAACCAGGACGTTCAGCTCCTGGGGTTCAACATCCTAAAATCCGTCTTGGGAATCGAAGACTCCGTGACAAAGATACCTCCGGTATTTGCAAATGGATGCTTGCACTGGCTAGCTTACCCGGCATACATGGACACCCCGGATGGCCAGGACGCCATTCTTTGCTTCTCCGTTGACACGGAAACCTTCACACGGCTCAACGCACCTTCAAGTGTGCACTTGGCAGCAGAGTACAAAGAATTGGACGAGAACTTGCCGGCGGTCCCAATGCATCTAGCGGAGCTAGAAGGCTCGTTGTGCCTGGTCCATGATCTCCGCCGACGAGGGCAAGGTAGGAGCTGGCTAGATGTATGGATGCTCAGGGATCATGTTGCCAATGAGTGGTCACTAGACCACCGCATCGTTGTCACACCTCTTCTTGCACGAGATGTACATAGCCCCCGGTTCATCACTGTGCTCGGCTCCTCTAGTGACGGCGACAGTTGTGCGGGCAATGAGCAGGAGAAGAAGAAGATATTGATCGCCACGTCACAACACCAGGTCCATGCTTACGATCCAAAGGAGGGGGGTATCCAACTTGTCTTCTCTGCTCCAAAGACTAATATCCGGATCGGCCGAAAGGAGGCAGCTGCCGCGCTTTGGCTTGGTCTCTACGAGGACAATGTAGTCCAGGTTGAGGGGGCAAATAGTCGAGATAAGGAGGTATTATCGGCAGTTACCAAGATCCTAGCGCGACTTCCGGTCAAGTCTATAGCTCATTCCATGTTGGTATGCAGACAGTGGCGCTCACTCATCGAGAGTGAGAGTTTTATTATATCACACATGTCAATGAAGAGGCCGAAGAGGATTTTGATGGCCAGTAATGGCCGTCCACGGCGTGCTTTCTTTGAATTTACCACGGTGGGAAATTGGCTTGAAGCTGCAAGCCCCGCTCTTGCCGACACTCTTGTCAACGATAAGGTCATATGCTCCAAACCATGCCACGGGCTCAACTTGATAAGCACCAACACTGATGACTTTATGTGCAACCCATGCACCCGTGCCATCAAGTGTCTGGGAAGGCATGGCAAATCACACTTCACACCGGCTGGACATGAACGCCGTCACGCATTTTCGGTTGGTAGAAACATCGGTTTCGGTTTCGACCAGTCAACTGGAGAGCATGTGGCCGTCGAGATAGGATACATCAACGGAACCTTGGCTTGCGTGATCAAAACGAGCAGCGAGAAGCAGTGGAACTGCATTGGTAAGCCGCCGAGGATGGTGAGCGATATGCCACCAGCGCATGTCGATGGGACACTCTACTGGACGAGCGAGCCCGGACACGAGCGAGTCATCGTTGCCTTGGACATCTCCACCCGTGAATTCAACGTCCTTCCGTGTGAACCAAGCTTGAATAATGACCGTCGCCACGCCTTTCTTGTCGAGCTGAAGGGAATGCTCTCGCTCGTGGCCGTGGACGCTAGTGCGGGAGAGATGGTCATATGGACGATGCCCAAGAACATGTCCTCGTGGGTTGGTGCGTACAAGATATGCCTCGACGAACATCCTGATTATTCTCTCGCGAAGGGTCAGGTGGTAATGCCGGTGGAGATAGACGATGGTAACGATGGAAGGATCCTTCTCAACACCGGACGGGCTTTAGGGTACTACGACGCCAAGACAGGAGAGCTGGACAGCATGTACTCGTTGGACCAACTGAAGCTCCCCCGGAGCAGCTTGGCCTTCCCTGTCTTGTGCCAGGAGAGCCTGGCGCGCATTCAAGACGACAACTCCCCAGCCTCGTCGCTCCCTCGGTTCGCGATGAAGGATGCAGGCCATGCGAGCACCCTGAGCACGCCGACACAACGCTAAGGCAAGGACGACTCTTGCTGCTCAAGTGTGAGGGCGACGCATGTCTGGATGTCGGAGACGTCTACCGGAGCTGCTGCAGGAGGCTGCTTTGCTGGAGTTGCCAAAGCCGCTGCATCGAGCACTGTCAGACTCAGACACTTGCACTACGCCCCGATCCTGTGCTCCCAACTGACGGTCATAATTGGGCTTGGAACAAATTAGGTCCGGACGCTAGCTTGCCTTTTTGCCATCCGTCCGTGCCAGGTCCAGAGTACTGCTACTATTACCCGATCGTGGAGGGAGATGTGGTTCGTCATGTCTTCATGTCTATCAGGGATTACATTCAAGGGAAGCAGTGGTGTCGTTTGGCCGAGTGTGGATACAGAACAGAGGGAGATGCAGTCAAGGAAACGTGGGTTCGGAGGTACCTCAAGCCGTGAGAGCCATTTTCCTTTTTAAGCTTTTTTTCTTATGTTTTTGGACCGTTTGTTGAGCATAATTGGTTTGGTATGAATATATCTAGCTTGCTAAATGTTGGTAATGTCAAATATTTGCCAAAAAATGGCAATTTTACGTGGGACTAGATGACACAGTTGCGCTAATTGGCGCAGATATGAACTCCAACCTGCAAGTAAGCGAACTATGGAGGTCAAGAGAACTACTTCCTCCGTTTTTATTTACTCCACATATTAGCTTTGGTCAAAGTCAAGCTTCCTAAACTTTGAGAGAGTTTATAGACAAAAATATTAACATATACAATAATAAATCAATACCATTAGATTCATTATTGATTGGTTATGATAAATATTTATATTTTTTTCTATAAACTTGGTCAAACTTTAGGAAGTTTGACTTCAGTCAACTCTAATATGCGAAGTAAATAAAAACGGAGGAAGTATTTGTGAAGAAACCAATTGACCAATTACAACTCAGAAATTAAGTGAATTATCTTAAACATAAAATGATAGTTAAGTGAACCGTCAAAAGAAATCAATAGCAGCCATTGGCACAAAGACCAATTGCAACCAAGAAAAGAAGCAACCACCACAACAGAAAATTCAGGTGAACTATTTGAGAATTCTTTGTCGTGAATAATCTACAAATAATTATATTCGTAATGCGTTTGTTCTACCCTGCCCATGCCCGTCTCTGGCCCGCTAGGGCAACCTAACATCACGGTCAATACAAATGTCGACCATATCCCCAACCGGCCTTACCCGGCGAGACCGCGAGAGGCGGCTATTGCTATTCCACTTGATGCACGACAACGGATGACTGAATGCCAGTCACACCAGCCGGGGAACTCTAGTGGCCGAGGACGCACCCAGGGCAGCTCACCTTGCTCGTTCTTTCGTGGCGGGGGTCTGGGGATTGTTTCACCGGGTAGAGGCGTCGAGTCTGCATGCGTCAGGCGCGTCGTAATAAGCCACCCCGCATCCAAGCAAGTCCACCATGCGAGCCCATCTCGTTGCCCCAGTTGATGCAGAGACCAACTGCAGGCTAAAAGTTAAGCAAGCTATTTAAAGGATTTTCATCAGTGCAGGACCGGCACTACTCGGCGAGAGGCGGCTATTGTTTTCTAATACACATATGTAGGACAGTAAAACTGAACCAATTCCTAGCCCTCTCACGCCTTGCGCGTTTTTAGCCATCCATTTCACGATCTGGTCTTCTTGGTCGAGCCCTCTCACAGACTCCCTACGTTGGATGAGCTTACAACACACGTTCAGCGTGATCTACTGCCAACATGGCTTGGATGTCCTAATGGGCTGCTACTCCGGTTGCTTTTCTGAAGATCTATGGTTAAATGGGCTTATTTTCGGCTGGTAAATAGACTATATGGTCGTTTAGCATGGATAGCACTTCCCGGGCAACGCTTCGGTTAGACAGGCGGGGCCCCCTATGTCTCGGTGTAAGCGAGATATATTTGTTTTTTTATGGACCATATCAAATTCTTGCACACACAGATATAGTTCACACTTAAGCATGGCAAAATTAGATTATGGATCATAGCAAATTTAATTTTTTTGGACCATATCAAATTTAGTTTATGGATCTTGCCAAAATTAGTTTAGTGGATCATGGCAAATTTGTTGCATTTTTTACCATGGCAATTCTGATTTTTGCATTAGGGCAAATTTATTGTATATGACTTTGTCATTTTTTATTTCTGTAGACCTTGTCAAATAATCTCATATTTTTTGCCATCCAAACCTTACAAATATGTTTCTTTCTTTTCTAAATTTTCTGCCACAATATTTTTGTACACATTTCCCCCCTTAATTTTAGTAACTAGACGATGGTAGTAGGTGGGGGCAATTTTATCACCATGGCAATTTTCAAAAAATGGCAAATAATTTAATTATACCATGGAAAATTTAGTAATTAGATGATGGCAAAATACATGGTAAATGTTCACATGAAAATATTTAAAACTTTTCAAATGGCAATTTTAAACTTTTTTTGCTGTTCACATGTCATGTTTTTCTACACTTTGCAAACTTAGAAATATTTTCTAAATTCCCACGGCAAATTAGCAGCATTTTTATTCTAAGAGCAACTCTAGCAAACCCCGCATTTCGCCCCGACTCGTAAAATAACCGCCAAAATGCGGGCCGGGGCGGAAAAACCAGCCCGATCAGAACCCGCATCCCGCCCCAGCCCGGAAAACATTTTAGGGGCCGCGGCAAAATCCTGACCCCAACCCGGGAAAACGCGGGTTTCCCCCTCGCGGCTGCGGTGCCCTGCATATA
>NC_057798.1:677339615-677341418 GCF_018294505.1 Triticum aestivum | reverse complement strand
GGTTCATCCCGCGCTTTCCCCACCAACTACCTCTCCTCCGAGCACGGGTTCGTTCGCCCGCCGCCGCCGAAGGTTTGCGGGCATGGATTCGTCCGGCCGTCCACCGGGCTCGGCGCTCGCGCAACGTCTTTTGTGGCTTGCCGATGCCGCTCATAGAGTGCGACGACTGCACGCGGAAAGTGTTGCGGCTCACTTCGGGCACGCTGAAGCACCCCAGATTGGTGTTCTTCAAATGCGAAAACGACGGGGTACGTGCACTTGCGGTAGCTCATTTCATAGCTTTAGTTCAACTGCGGTAGCTCACTTCGAGCTTGCTCATTCTTTTGTGTAGGACGATGGATGCTCATTTTGGTTTTGGGAAGGCCAATACATTGATTTGTTGATAGAAAGAAAGTTAATAGATGTTAGTGCACTCCTTAGTACTATCGAAGGCAATGATGCGACTGCATGTGCAAGTAGAGGGAAGCAACATCTACTTCTTTCGAACCAAAGATGAAAAAAGAATGCAAAAACAAGAATGCCCAGATCAACAATGAATGCATGGAAAAGATATTAGTCCAACTTGTTGGAGCAGTTATGGAAGTTGGAAATCTTCTGAAATGCATACTTGTGGTTCTTGTTTTCTTTGGTTTTGCTATTCTAGCAAAGATTTGGTGATGTCTTTGAAGGAAATATGCCCTAGAGGCAATAATAAAGTTATTATTTATTTCCTCATATCATGATAAATGTTTATTATTCATGCTAGAATTGTATTAACTAGAAACATAATACATGTGTGAATACATAGACAAAACTATAGTCACTAGTATGCCTCTACTTGACTAGCTCATTAATCAAAGATGGTTATGTTTCCTAACCATAGACATGTGTTGTCATTTGATTAGTGGGATCACATCATTAGAAGAATGATGTGATTGACATGACCCATTCCGTTAGCCTAGCACTTGATCGTTTAGTATACTGCTATTGCTTTCTTCATGACTTATACAAAGTTCCTACAACTATGAGATTGTGCAACTCCCGTTTACCGGAAGAACACTTTGTGTGCTACCAAACGTCACAACGTAACTGGGTGATTATAAAGGTGCTCTACAGGTGTTTCTGAAGGTACATGTTGGGTTGGCATAATTCGAGATTAGGATTTGTCACTCTGATTGTCGGAGAGGTATCTCTGGGCCCTCTCGGTAATACTCATCACCTAAGCCTTGCAAGCATGTAACTAATGAGTTAGTTATGAGATGATGTATTACGGAATGAGTAAAGAGACTTTCCGGTAACGAGATTGAACTAGGTATTGGATACCGACGATCAAATCTCGGGCAAGTAACATACCGATGACAAAGGGAACAACGTATATTGTTATGCGGTTTGACCGATAAAGATCTTCCTAGAATATGTAGGAACCAATATGGGCATCCAGGTCCCGCTATTGGTTATTGATCGAGAATGGTTTTAGGTCATATCTACATAGTTCTCGAACCCGTAGGGTCCGCACGCTTAACGTTTCGATGACTGTTTTATTATGAGTTTATAAGTTTTGATGTACCGAAGTTTGTTCGGAGTCCCGGATGTGATCATGGGCATGACTAGGAGTCTTGAAATGGTCGAGACATAAAGATTGATATATTGGATGACTATATTCGGACACCGGAAAGGTTCCGGGTGATTTCGGAGAAAACCGGAGTGCCGGGGGGGGTTACCGGAACCCCCCGGGAGAGTTAATGGGCCACATGGGCCTAGGTGGGAAGAGAGAGGGGCGGCCAGGGTGGGCCGCATGCCCCCTCTCCCTCTGGTCCGAATTGG
>NC_057798.1:677332409-677339385 GCF_018294505.1 Triticum aestivum | reverse complement strand
CCCTCTCCCCCTTCCTTTCCCCTCCAAGTAGGAGTGGGAAAGGAGGAATCCTACTCCTACTAGGAGGAGGATTCCTCCTCCCTTGGCGCGCCCAAAGGGGCCGGCCGGCCTCCCCCCTCCCTCCTTTATATATGGGGGCAGGGGGCACCCCATAGACACACAAGTTGATCTTCGTGATCGTTCCTTAGCCGTGTGCGGTGCCCCCTTCCACCATATTCCACCTCGGTCATATCGTCGCGGAGTTTAGGCGAAGCCCTGCGCCGGTAGAACATCATCATCGTCACCACGCCGTCGTGCTGACGAAACTCATCTCCGGAGCTCGGCTGGATCGGAGGCCGGAGATCGTCATCGAGCTGAACGTGTGCTGAACTCGGAGGCTCCGTACGTTCGGTGATTGGATCGGTCGGATCGTGAAGACGTACGACTACATCAACCATGTTGTGATAACGCTTCCGCTTACGGTCTACGAGGGTACATGGACATACACTCTCCCCTCTCGTTGCTATATCATCACCATGATCTTGCGTGTGCGTAGGAATTTTTTTGAAATTACTACGTTCCCCAACAGTGGCATCCGAGCCTAGGTTTTATGCGTTGATGTTATATGCACGAGTAGAACACAAGTGAGTTGTAGGGGATACAAGTCATACTGCTTACCAGCATGTCATACTTTGGTTCGGCGGTATTGTGAGATGAAGCGGCCCGGACCGACAATACGCGTACGCTTACGCGAGACTGGTTTCACCATTACGAGCATTCGTGCTTAAAGGTGGCTGGCGGGTGTCTGTCTCTCTCACTTTAGCTGAATCGAGTGTGGCTACGCCCGGTCCTTGCGAAGGTTAAAACAGCACCAACTTGACAAACTATCGTTGTGGTTTTTGATGCGTAGGTAAGAACGGTTCTTGCTAAGCCCGTAGCAGCCACGTAAAATTTGCAACAACAAAGTAGAGGACGTCTAACTTGTTTTTGCAGGGCATGTTGTGATGTGATATGGTCAAGACGTGATGCTATATTTTATTGTATGAGATGATCATGTTTTGTAACCGAAGTTATCAGCAACTGGCAGGAGCCATATGGTTGTCACTTTATTGTATGAAATGCAAACGCCCTGTAATTGCTTTACTTTATCACTAAGAGGTAGCGATAGTCATAGAAGCAATAGATGGCGTAACGACAACGATGCTACGATGGAGATCAAGTGTCGCGCCGGTGACGATGGTGATCACGACGGTGCTTCGGAGATGGAGATCACAAGCACAAGATGATGATGGCCATATCATATCACTTATATTGATTGCATGTGATGTTTATCCTTTATGCATCTTATCTTGCTTTGATTGACGGTAGCATTTTAAGATGATCTCTCACTAAAATTATCAAGAAGTGTTCTCCCTGAGTATGCAACGTTGCCAAAGTTCGTCGTGCCGAGACACCACGTGATGATCGGGTGTGATAAGCTCTACGTCCATCTACAACGGGTGCAAGCCAGTTTTGCACACGCAGAATACTCAGGTTAAACTTGACGAGCCTAGCATATGCAGATATGGCCTCGGAACACGGAGACCGAAAGGTCGAGCATGAATCATATAGTAGATATGATCAACATAATGATGTTCACCATTGAAAACTACTCCATCTCACGTGATGATCGGTTATGGTTTAGTTGATTTGGATCACGTGATCACTTAGATTACTAGAGAGATGTCTGTCTAAGTGGGAGTTCTTAAGTAATATGATTAATTGAACTTAAATTTATCATGAACTTAGTACCTGATAGTATCTTGCTTGTCTATGTTTGTTTGTAGATAGATGGCTCGTGCTATTGTTCCGTTGAATTTTAATGCGTTCCTTGAGAAAGCAAAGTTGAAAGATGATGGTAGCAATTACACGGACTGGGTCCATAACCTGAGGATTATCCTCATTGCTGCACAGAAGAGTTACATCCTGGAAGCACCGCTGGGTGCCAGGCCTGCTGCTGATGCAACTGACGACGTTAAGAACGTCTGGCAGAGCAAAGCTGATGACTACTCTATAGTTCAGTGTGCCATGCTTTACGGCTTAGAACCGGGTCTTCAACGACGTTTTGAACGTCATGGAGCATATGAGATGTTCCAGGAGTTGAAGTTAATATTTCAAGCAAATGCCCGGATTGAGAGATATGAAGTCTCCAATAAGTTCTATAGCTGCAAGATGGAGGAGAATAGTTCTGTCAGTGAACACATACTCAGAATGTCTGGGTATAATAATCACTTGATTCAACTGGGAGTTAATCTTCCTGATGATAGTGTCATTGACAGAATTCTCCAATCACTGCCACCAAGCTACAAGAGCTTCGTGATGAACTATAATATGCAAGGGATGAACAAGACTATTCCCGAGCTCTTCGCGATGCTAAAAGCCGCGGAGGTAGAAATCGAGAAAGAGCATCAAGTATTGATGGTCAACAAGACCACTAGTTTCAAGAAGAAGGGCAAAGGGAAGAAGAAGGGGAACTTCAAGAAGAACGGCAAGCAAGTTGCTGCTCAAGAGAAGAAACCCAAGTCTGGACCTAAGCCTGAAACTGAGTGCTTCTACTGCAAGCAGACTGGACACTAGAAGCGGAACTGCCCCAAGTATTTGGCGGATAAGAAGGATGGCAAAGTGAACAAAGGTATATGTGATATACATGTTATTGATATGTACCTAACTAGAGCTCGTAGTAGCACCTGGGTATTTGATACTAGTTCTGTTGCTAATATTTGCAACTCGAAACAGGGACTACGAAATAAGTGAGCACTGGCCAAGGACGAGGTGACGATGCGCGTGGGAAACGGTTCCAAAGTCGATGTGATCGCGGTCGGCACGCTACCTCTACATCTACCTTCGGGATTAGTTTTAGACCTGAATAATTGTTATTTGGTGCCAGCGTTGAGCATGAACATTATATATGGATCTTGTTTGATGCGAGACGGTTATTCATTTAAATCAGAGAATAATGGTTGTTCTATTTATATGAGTAATATCTTTTATGGTCATGCACCCTTGAAGAGTGGTCTATTTTTATTGAATCTCGATAGTAGTGATACACATATTCATAATGTTGAAGCCAAAAGATGCAGAGTTGATAATGATAGTGCAACTTATTTGTGGCACTGCCGTTTAGGTCATATTGGTGTAAAGCGCATGAAGAAACTCCAGACTGATGGACTTCTGGAATCACTTGATTATGAATCACTTGGTACTTGTGAACCGTGCCTCATGGGCAAGATGACTAAAACACCGTTCTCCGGAACTATGGAGAGAACAACAGATTTGTTGGAAGTCATACATACAGATGTATGTGGTCCGATGAATGTTGAGGCTCGTGGCGGATATCGTTATTTTCTCACCTTCACAAATGATTTGAGCAGATATGGGTATATCTACTTAATGAAGCACAAGTCTGAAATATTTGAAAAGTTCAAAGAATTTCAGAGTGAAGTAGAAAATCATCGTAACAAGAAAATAAAGTTTCTACGATCTGATCGTGGAGGAGAATATTTGAGTTACGAGTTTGGTTTACATTTGAAACAATGCGGAATAGTTTCGCAACTCACGCCACCTGGAACACCACAACGAAATGGTGTGTCCGAACGTCGTAATCGTACTTTACTTGATATGGTGCGATCTATGATGTCTCTTACCGATTTACCGCTATCGTTTTGGGGTTATGCTTTAGAGACAACTGCATTCACGTTAAATAGGGCACCATCTAAATCCGTTGAGACGACGCCTTATGAACTGTGGTTTGGCAAGAAACCAAAGTTGTCGTTTCTTAAAGTTTGGGGCTGCGATGCTTATGTGAAACTTCAACCAGATAAGCTCGAACCCAAATCGGAGAAATGTGTCTTCATAGGATACCCAAAAGAGACTATTGGGTACACCTTCTATCACAGATCCGAAGGCAAGACATTCGTTGCTAAGAATGGATCCTTTCTAGAGAAGGAGTTTCTCTCGAAAGAAGTGAGTGGGAGGAAAGTAGAACTTGATGAGATAACTGTATCTACTCCCTTATTGGAAGGTAGTTCATCACGAGAACCGGTTCCCGTGACAACTACACCAATTAGTGAGGAAGCTAATGATATTGATCATGAAACTTCAGATCAAGTTTCTGCTGAACCTCGTAGGTCTACCAGAGTAAGATCCGCACCAGAGTGGTACGGTAATCCTATTCTGGAAGTCATGTTACTTGACCATGATGAACCTACGAACTATGAGGAAGCGATGATGAGCCCAGATTCCGCAAAATGGCTAGAGGCCATGAAATCTGAGATGGGATCCATGTATGAAAACAAAGTATGGACTTTGGTTGACTTGCCCGATGATCAGCAAGCCATTGAGAATAAATGGATTTTTAAGAAGAAGACTGACGCTGATGGTAATGTTACTATCTATAAAGCTCGACTTGTTGCGAAAGGTTTTCGACAAGTTCAAGGGGTTGACTACGATGAGACTTTCTCACCCGTAGCGATGCTTAAGTCTGTCCGAATCATGTTGGCTATTGCTGCATTTCGTGATTATTAAATTTGGCAAATGGATGTCAAGACTGCATTCTTGAATGGATTTCTAGAAGAAGAGTTGTATATGATGCAACCGGAAGGTTTTGTTGATCCAAAAGGTGCTAACAAAGTGTGCAAGCTCCAGCGTTCCATTTATGGACTGGTGCAAGCATCTCGGAGTTGGAATAAACGCTTTGATAGTGTGATCAAAGCATATGGTTTTATACAGACTTTTGGAGAAGCCTATATTTACAAGAAAGTGAGTGGGAGCTCTGTAGCATTTCTAGTTTTATATGTTGATGACATATTATTAATTGGAAATGATATAGAATTTCTGGATAGCATGAAAGGATACTTGAATAAAAGATTTTCAATGAAAGACCTCGGTGAAGCTGCTTACATATTGGGCATCAAGATCTATAGAGATAGATCAAGACGCTTAATAGGACTTTCACAAAGCACATACCTTGACAAAATTTTGAAAAGGTTTAAAATGGATCAGGCAAAGAAAGGATTCTTGCCTGTGCTGCAAGGTGTGAAGTTGAGTCAAACTCAATGCCCGACCACAGCAGAAGATAGAGAGAAAATGAAAAATGTTCCCTATGCTTCAGCCATAGGCTCTATCATGTATGCAATGCTGTGTACCAGACCTGACGTATGCTTAGCAATAAGCCTAGCAGGAAGGTACCAAAGTAATCCAGGAGTGGATCACTGGACAGCGGTCAAGAACATCCTGAAATACCTGAAAAGGACTAAGGATATGTTTCTCTTATATGGAGGTGACAAAGAGCTAGTCGTAAATGGTTACGTCGATGCAAGCTTTGACACTAATCCGGACGATTCTAAATCGCAAACCGGATATGTGTTTTATTAAACGGTGGAGCTGTAAGTTGGTGCAGTTCTAAACAAAGCGTCGTGGTGGGATCTACATGTGAAGCGGAGTACATAGCTGCTTCTGAAGCAGCCAATGAAGGAGTCTGGATGAAGGAGTTCATTTCCGATCTAGGTGTCATACCTAGTGCATCGGGACCAATGAAGATCATCTGTGACAATACTGGTGCAATTCCCTTAGCAAAGGAATCCAGATTTCACAAGAGGACCAAGCACATCAAGAGACGCTTCAATTCCATTCGGGACCAAGTCCAAGTGGGAGACATAGAGATTTGCAAGATACATACGGATCTGAATGTTGCAGATCCGTTGACTAAGCCTCTCTCACGAGCAAAACATGATCAGCACCAAGACTCCATGGGTGTTAGAATCATTACTATGTAATCTAGATTATTGACTCTAGTGCAAGTGGGAGACTGAAGGAAATATGCCCTAGAGGCAATAATAAAGTTATTATTTATTTCCTCATATCATGATAAATGTTTATTATTCATGCTAGAATTGTATTAACCGGAAACATAATACATGTGTGAATACATAGACAAAACTATAGTCACTCGTATGCCTCTACTTGACTAGCTCATTAATCAAAGATGGTTATGTTTCCTAACCATAGACATGTGTTGTCATTTGATTAGTGGGATCACAACATTAGAAGAATGATGTGATTGACATGGCCCATTCCGTTAGCCTAGCACTTGATCGTTTAGTATACTGCTATTGCTTTCTTCATGACTTATACAAAGTTCCTACAACTATGAGATTGTGCAACTCCCGTTTACCGGAAGAACACTTTGTGTGCTACCAAACGTCACAACGTAACTAGGTGATTATAAAGGTGCTCTACAGGTGTTTCCGAAGGTACATGTTGGGTTGGCATAATTCGAGATTAGGATTTGTCACTCCGATTGTTGGAGAGGTATCTTTGGGCCGTCTCGGTAATACTCATCACCTAAGCCTTGCTAGCATGTAACTAATGAGTTATTTATGAGATGATGTATTACGGAACGAGTAAAGAGACTTGCCAGTAACGAGATTGAACTAGGTATTGGATACCGACGATCAAATCTCGGGCAAGTAACATACCGATGACAAAGGGAACAACGTATATTGTTATGCGGTTTGACCGATAAAGATCTTCGTAGAATATGTAGGAACCAATATGGGCATCTAGGTCCCGCTATTGGTTATTGACCGAGAATGGTTTTAGGTCATGTCTACATAGTTCTCGAACCCGTAGGGTCCGCACGCTTAACGTTTCGATGACTGTTTTATTATGAGTTTATAAGTTTTGATGTACCGAAGTTTGTTCGGAGTCCCGGATGTGATCACGGGCATGACTAGGAGTCTCGAAATGGTCGAGACATAAAGATTGATATATTGGACGACTATATTCGGACACCGGAAAGGTTCCGGGTGATTTCGGAGAAAACCGGAGTGCCGGGGGGGTTACCGGAACCCCCGGGAGAGTTAATGGGCCACATGGGCCTAGGTGGGAAGAGAGAGGGGCGGCCAGGGTGGGCCGCGCGCCCCCTCTCCCTCTGGTCCGAATTGGACTAGGAGGGGGG
>NC_057798.1:677317263-677332151 GCF_018294505.1 Triticum aestivum | reverse complement strand
AAAGGAGGAATCCTACTCCTACTAGGAGGAGGATTCCTCCTCCCTTGGCGCGCCCAAAGGGGCCGGCCGCCCCCCCCCCCTCGCTCCTTTATATACGGGGGCAGGGGCACCCCATAGACACACAAGTTGATCTTCGTGATCGTTCCTTAGCCGTGTGCGGTGCCCCCTTCCACCATATTCCACCTCGGTCATATCGTCGCGGAGTTTAGGCGAAGCCCTGCGCCGGTAGAACATCATCATCATCACCACGCCGTCGTGCTGACGAAACTCATCTCCGGAGCTCGGCTGGATCGGAGGCCGGAGATCGTCATCGAGCTGAACGTGTGCTGAACTCGGAGGCTCCGTACGTTCGGTGCTTGGATCGGTCGGATCGTGAAGACGTACGACTACATCAACCGCGTTGTGATAACGCTTCCGCTTACGGTCTACGAGGGTACGTGGATATACACTCTCCCCTCTCGTTGCTATATCATCACCATGATCTTGCATGTGCATAGGAATTTTTTTGAAATTACTACGTTCCCCAACAGTCTTTGGTATCTAATATTGTTGCAAAAGCAAAGAAATGCATTATGCTAGTTCAATTTAAGTTGCAAATCTAAGTTTTGTGGGCTGGGAGGAGCTGTGCCAGATCAGACGCCGCAAAGCCGACCCGTAAATAAGCATCTTTCGGGAATATCCTTTTTACGGGTCCATTATGCGGGGTCTGCACCTGTGGCCGTCCGCGCCGGCCCGCAAAGGCGTTTTTGCACGAACTGCTAACACGTTTTGCGGGCCGGGAGGATGCAGGGTCTGCTAGAGTTGCTCTAAACATGGCAAATTTAGTTATTTTTTGCAACACTCCCATGGAAATATTTTATGATGATTTTTTTCTTAACCATGGCAAATTTAGTTTAGACCATGGCACTTCTCCAAACATGACAAAATTTTTAGTTAGACCATGGCAAGTTTAGTAATTAGACCATGGCAAAAAACATGGGAGATGTTTCACGTGTTCGGTACAACCAGCCTGACAAATCTTTATCTTAGAATAGTGTCTTACCATGGCAACTATTTTAGCTCTGCGTGTACACTATTCTGTACCATGTGTGTGCATCATGGCAATTTATTCACATTTTTTACATGAAGTGTTTTTTTAGCATCATTGCAATTTTTTAACTGAATGCACTTAAATCTTTTTTTTTGTATCATGGCAATTCATTCACATTTTTGCCATGAAGTGTTTTTTAGCATCATGGTAATTTTGCATACATTTTTGCCATCATGGCAATTTTACACACAATTCACCTTAACTTTTCTTTTTTTTGCTGTATCATGGCAAGTAATGTATGTGCATCACGAAAATGTTTAGATGGTTTTTTGCCATGATGTATTTTTACATGGCAATTTTATTCACATTTCTTTTGCCATGAAGTGTTTTTTAACATCATCGCAAAATTAGTGTGTCGTCCTGATGTATTTTTAATCATAACGGCAAAAAATCATTTTTTATGAAGGGGTTTTCTCAGCACCATGGCAAATGGTTTGCACATCATGACAATTTTACACACAGTTTTTCATCACGACAATTTCATAGACTAAATTTGCTAGAATGTGTTTTGTTAGCATCATCACAAATTTCTATAAGTTTTGTTCCGGTCCCCATGGCAAATTTTAATAAAAAAAGTTTTCGAAACATGAAAACTTTTTTACTGTTCACATGGAAAGCTAGGATTTTTTTTGCTCTCATTCATGGCAACTGTCTATGATACTCCATGACAAATTGACAAATATATTATACTAGTCATGTTCGTGACAAATTTACAAATAAAATATACTAGTCATATGACGACTTTATTTTGCTAGATTAATCGCAGTTTTTGTTCTATGTATCATGGCAAATTTACCATCAAAAGGACAACTTCTATCCAGGGTTAAGCTATTTTTTGATCTGTGTGTTTGTCGCTGGGCCAGACAATCGAGTTAAAATGGCCCAGTAGAGAAGTCTAGGCCAGCATGCGTAGCCAGGAGCTCATAATTTTGAAGCTCATAAGTTGGCTAGGCATTTCTCAAAAAAAATTAAGTTGGCTAGGCTAGGTGTCACCCTCCCAGGGTAGACACATTTGGTTGGATGATCCCCATGATATTCTTGTAATTCCTATAAACATTGTCATAGATGAATAAAGCCTTCCCTACTTTACTAAAAAAATAGTGCCAGAGCTAGCAGCAGTCGCTCTGGGTTCGCTCGAGGCAAAATTTCGTGTTTTGACCCTTTTTGTGTAGTTTAGCAGGATCTGACCCCGGTTTGGAAAATTTTCAAGATTTGACCCTTTTGCTACCGCCGGAGGCCCTGGCGGTAGCGATCTACAGGCTACTGCCGCCCCTCCTGTCGGTAGGTTCCCTGACGGCATCTGTCAGTTAACGGTCGTAGACATGTGGCGAAGGGACCTACCGCCGCTGACCCTGGTGATAGGCTCTTGCAACCTACCGCCGGGCTGTCTGGCGGTAGGGTCCTGGATAAGGTTGTGAGGGGTGGGGGATGTGCTCCCCCACCCACTCATTCACCCCATTCCTCTTTCGATCTCAAGCTCTCTCCCCTCTTCTCCCCCACCAAATCACCCACTAGATCCCCCTCCATTGCTTGAGATTTGTCCCGTGGATCGTGGGCATTTGCATCACCCAAGGTACCTCTCCCATCCCCCCTTCATTTGGTTGGTTCAAATCATGCATTTTGTGTCGGGGAACATAGTAATTTCAAAAAATTTCCTACGCACACGCAAGATCATGGTGATGATATAGCAACGAGAGGGGAGAGTGTTCGTCCACGTACCCTCGTAGACCGTAAGCGGAAGCATTAGCACAACGCGGTTGATGTAGTCGTACGTCTTCACGATCCGACCGAACCAAGCACCGAACGTACGGAGCCTCCGAGTTCAGCACACGTTCAGCTCGATGACGATCTCCGGCCCTCCGATCCAGCAAAGGCTCCGGAGATGAGTTCCATCAGCACGACGGCGTGGTGACGATGATGATGTTCTACCGGCGCAGGGCTTCGCCTAAACTCCGCGATGATATGACCGAGGTGGAATATGGTGGAAGGGGGCACCGCACACGGCTAAGGAATGATCCGTAGATCAACTTGTGTGTCTATGGGGTGCCCCCCGGCCCCGTATATAAAGGAGCCAGGGGGGAGGAGGCCGCCGGCCTAAGGGGGCGCGCCAAGGGGGGAGTCCTACTCCCACCGGGAGTAGGACTCCCCTTTTCCAAGTTGGAGTAGGAGAGAAGGGGGAAAGAGGAGGAGGAGGGGAAGGAAAGGGGGGGCGCCGCCCCCCTTCCCTTGTCCTATTCGGACTAGGAGGGGGAGGGGCGCGCGGCCCCCTCCTGGCTCCTTCCTCTTCTCCCTCTTGGCCCATGTAGGCCCATTAACCCCCCCCCCCCGGGGGGGGGGGGTTCCGGTAACCTCCCGGTACTCCGGTAAAATGCCGATTTCACCCGGAACCATTCCGATGTCCAAACACAGGCTTCCAATATATCAATCTTTATGTCTCGACCATTCCGAGACTCCTCGTCATGTCCGTGATCACATCCGGGACTCCGAACAAACTTCAGTACATCAAAACTTATAAACTCATAATAAAACTGTCATCAAAACATTAAGCGTGCGGACCCTACGGGTTCGACAACTATGTAGACATGACCTAAAACCATTCTCGGTCAATAACCAATAGCGGGACCTGGATGCCCATAATGGTTCCTACATATTCTACGAAGATCTTTATCGGTCAAACCGCATAACAACATACGTTGTTCCCTTTGTCATCGGTATGTTACTTGCCCGAGATTTGATCGTCGGTATCCAATACCTAGTTCAATCTCGTTACCGGCAAGTCTCTTTACTCGTTCTGTAATACGTCATCTCATAACTAACTCATTAGTTATAATGCTTGCAAGGCTTAAGTGATGAGTATTACCGAGAGGGCCCAGAGATACCTCTCCGACAATCGGAGTGACAAAACCTAATCTCGAAATACATGTACCTTTGGAGACACCTGTAGTACTCCTTTATAATCACCCAGTTACGTTGTGACGTTTGGTAGTACCCAAAGTGTTCCTCCGGTAAACGGGAGTTGCATAATTCTCATAGTTACAGGAACATGTATAAGTCATGAAGAAAGCAATAGCAGAATACTAAACGATCAAGTGCTAAGCTAACGGGATGGGTCATGTCAATCACATCATTCTCCTAATGATGTGATCTCATTAATCAAATGATAACACATGTCTATGGTTAGGAAACATAACCATCTTTGATTAATGAGCTAGTCAAGTAGAGGCATACTAGTGACTATATGTTTGTCTATGTATTCACACATGTATCATGTTTCCGATTAATACAATTCTAGCATGAATAATAAACATTTATCATGATATGAGGAAATAAATAATAACTTTATTATTGCCTCTAGGGCATATTTCCTTCAGTCTCCCACTTGCACTAGAGTCAATAATCTAGATTACATAGTAATGATTCTGACACCCATGGAGTCTTGGTGTTGATCATGTTTTGCTCGTGAGAGAGGCTTAGTCAACGGGTCTGCAACATTCAGATCCGTATGTATCTTGCAAATTTCTATGTCTCCCACTTGGACTTGGTCTCGAATGGAATTGAAGCGTCTCTTGATGTTCTTGGTCCTCTTGTGAAATCTGGATTCCTTTGCCAAGGCAATTGCACCAGTATTGTCACAGAAGATCTTCATTGGTCCCGATGCACTAGGTATGACACCTAGATCGGAAATGGACTCCTTCATCCAGACTCCTTCATTCGCTGCTTCAGAAGCAGCTATGTACTCCGCTTCACATGTAGATCCCGCCACGACGCTTTGTTTAGAACTGCACCAACTTAAAGCTCCACCGTTTAATATAAATACGTATCCGGTTTGCGATTTAGAATCGTCCGGATTAGTGTCAAAGCTTGCATCGACGTAACCCCTTACGACTAGCTCTTCGTCACCTCCATATACGAGAAACATATCCTTAGTCCTTTTCAGGTATTTCAGGATGTTCTTGACCGCTGTCCAGTGATCCACTCCTGGATTACTTTGGTACCTTCCTGCTAAGCTTATTGCTAAGCATACGTCAGGCCTGGTACACAGCATTGCATACATGATAGAGCCTATGGCTGAAGCATAGGGAACATATTTCATTTTCTCTCTATCTTCTGCTGTGGTCGGGCATTGAGTTTGACTCAACTTCACACCTTGTAGCACAGGCAAGAACCCTTTCTTTGCCTGATCCATTTTGAACTTTTTCAAAATTTTGTCAAGGTATGTGCTTTGTGAAAGTCCTATTAAGCGTCTTGATCTATCTCTATAGATCTTGATGCCCAATATATAAGCAGCTTCACCAAGGTCTTTCATTGAAAAACTTTTATTCAAATATCCCTTTATGCTATCCAGAAATTCTATATCATTTCCAATTAATAATATGTCATCTACATATAAAACTAGAAATGCTACAGAGCTCCCACTAACTTTCTTGTAAATACAGGCTTCTCCAAAAGTCTGTATAAAACCATATGCTTTGATCACACTATCAAAGCGTTTATTCCAACTCCGAGATGCTTGCACCAGTCCATAAATGGAACGCTGGAGCTTGCACACTTTGTTAGCACCTTTTGGATCAACAAAACCTTCCGGCTGCATCATATACAACTCTTCTTCTAGAAATCCATTCAAGAATGCAGTTTTGACATCCATGTGCCAAATTTCATAATCATGAAATGCAGCAATAGCTAACATGATTCGGACAGACTTAAGCATCGCTACGGGTGAGAAAGTCTCATCGTAGTCAACCCCTTGAACTTGTCGAAAACCTTTCGCAACAAGTCGAGCTTTATAGACAGTTACATTACCATCAGCGTCAGTCTTCTTCTTAAAGATCCATTTATTCTCAATTGCTTGCCGATCATCGGGCAAGTCAACCAAAGTCCATACTTTGTTTTCATACATGGATCCCATCTCAGATTTCATGGCCTCTAGCCATTTTGCGGAATCTGGGCTCATCATCGCTTCCTCATAGTTCGTAGGTTCATCATGGTCAAGTAACATGACTTCCAGAATAGGATTACCGTACCACTCTGGTGCGGATCTTACTCTAGTAGACCTACGAGGTTCAGCAGAAACTTGATCTGAAGTTTCATGATCAATATCATTAGCTTCCTCACTAATTGGTGTAGTTGTCACAGGAACCGGTTCTTGTGATGAACTACCTTCCAATAAGGGAGTAGATACAGTTATCTCATCAAGTTCTACTTTCCTCCCACTCACTTCTTTCGAGAGAAACTCCTTCTCTAGAAAGGATCCGAATTTAGCAACAAAAATCTTGCCCTCAGATCTGTGATAGAAGGTGTACCCAATAGTCTCTTTTGGGTATCCTATGAAGACACATTTCTCCGATTTAGGTTCGAGCTTATCTGGTTGAAGTTTCTTCACATAAGCATCGCAGCCCCAAACTTTAAGAAACGACAACTTTGGTTTCTTACCAAACCACAGTTCATAAGGTGTCATCTCAACGGATTTTGATGGTGCCCTATTTAACGTGAATGCAGCCGTCTCTAAAGCATAACCCCAAAACGATAGCGGTAGATCGCTAAGAGACATCATAGATCGCACCATATCAAGTAAAGTACGATTACGACGTTCGGACACACCATTGCGTTGTGGTGTTCCAGGTGGCGTGAGTTGCGAGACTATCCCGCATTGTTTCAAGTGTAGACCAAACTCGTAACTCAAATATTCTCCTCCACGATCAGATCGTAGAAACTTTATTTTCTTGTTACGATGATTTTCCACTTCACTCTGAAATTCTTTGAACTTTTCAAATGTTTCAGACTTGTGTTTCATTAAGTAGATATACCCATATCTGCTCAAATCATCTGTGAAGGTGAGAAAATAACGATATCCACCACGAGCCTCAACATTCATTGGACCACATACATCTATATGTATGATTTCAAACAAATCTGTTGCTCTCTCCATAGTACCGGAGAACGGTGTTTTAGTCATCTTTCCCATAAGGCACGGTTCGCAAGTACCAAGTGATTCATAATCAAGTGATTCCAAAAGCCCACCAGTATGGAGTTTCTTCATGCGTTTTACACCGATATGACCTAAACAGCAGTGCCACAAATAAGTTGCACTATCATTATCAACTCTGCATCTTTTGGTTTCAACACCATGAATATGTGTATCACTACTATCGAGATTCAATAAAAATAGACCACTCTTCAAGGGTGCATGACAATAAAAGATATTACTCATATAAATAGAACAACCATTATTCTCTGATTTAAATGAATAACCGTCTCGCATCAAACAAGATCCAGATATAATGTTCATGCTCAACGCAGGCACCAAATAACAATTATTTAGGTCTAAAACTAATCCCGATGGTAGATGTAGAGGTAGCGTGCCGACCACGATTACATCGACTTTGGAACCATTTCCAACGCGCATCGTCACCTCGTCCTTAGCTAATCTTCGCTTAATCCGTAGTCCCTATTTCGAGTTGCAAATATTAGCAACAGAACCAGTATCAAATACCCAGGTGCTACTACGAGCATTAGTAAGGTACACATCAATAACATGTATATCACATATACCTTTGTTCACTTTGCCATCCTTCTTATCCGCCAAATACTTGGGGCAGTTCCGCTTCCAGTGTCCAGTCTGCTTGCAGTAGAAGCACTCAGTTTCAGGCTTAGGTCCAGACTTGAGTTTCTTCTCTTGAGCAGCAACTTGCTTGCCGTTCTTTTTGAAGTTCCCCTTCTTCTTCCCTTTGCCCTTCTTCTTGAAACTAGTGGTCTTGTTGACCATCAACACTTGATGCTCCTTCTTGATTTCTACCTCCGCGGCTTTCAGCATCGCGAAGAGCTCGGGAATAGTCTTGTTCATCCCTTGCATATTATAGTTCATCACGAAGCTCTTGTAGCTTGGTGGCAGTGATTGGAGAATTCTGTCAATGACGCTATCATCCGGAAGATTAACTCCCAGTTGAATCAAGTGATTATTATACCCAGACATTTTGAGTATATGCTCACTGACAGAACTATTCTCCTCCATCTTGCAGCTGTAGAACTTATTGGACACTTCATATCTCTCAATCCGGGCTTTTGCTTGAAATATTAACTTCAACTCCTGGAACATCTCATATGCTCCATGACATTCAAAACGTCGTTGAAGACCCGGTTCTAAGCCGTAAAGCATGGCACATTGAACTATCGAGTAGTCATCAGCTTTGCTCTGCCAGACGTTCTTAACGTCGTCAGTTGCATCAGCAGCAGGCCTGGCACCCAGCGGTGCTTCCAGGACGTAACTTTTCTGTGCAGCAATGAGGATAATCCTCAGGTTACGGACCCAGTCCGTGTAATTGCTACCATCATCTTTTAACTTTGCTTTCTCAAGGAACGCATTAAAATTCAACGGAACAACAACACGAGCCATCTATCTACAAACAAACATAGACAAGCAAAATACTATCAGGTACTAAGTTCATGATAAATTTAAGTTCAATTAATCATATTACTTAAGAACTCCCACTTAGACAGACATCTCTCTAGTCATCTAAGTGATCACGTGATCCAAATCAACTAAACCATGTCCGATCATCACGTGAGATGGAGTAGTTTCAATGGTGAACATCTCTATGTTGATCATATCTACTATATGATTCACGCTCGACCTTTCGGTCTCCGTGTTCCGAGGCCATATCTGTATATGCTAGGCTCGTCAAGTATAACCTGAGTATTCCGCATGTGCAACTATTTTGCACCCGTTGTATTTGAACGTAGAGCCTATCACACCCGATCATCACGTGGTGTCTCAGCACGAAGAACTTTCACAACGGTGCATACTCAGGGAGAACACTTCTTGATAATTAGTGAGAGTTCATCTTAAAATGCTACCGTCAATCAAAGCAAGATAAGATGCATAAAGGATAAACATCACATGCAATCAATATAAGTGATATGATATGGCCATCATCTTCTTGTGCTTGTGATCTCCATCTTCAAAGCACCGTCATGATCACCATCGTCACCGGCGCGACACCTTGATCTCCATCGTAGCATCATTGTCGTTACGCCATCTATTGCTTCTACGACTATCGCTACCGCTTAGTGATAAAGTAAAGCAATTACAGGGCGTTTGCATTTCATACAATAAAGCGACAACCATATGGCTCCTGCCAGTTGCCGATAACTTCGGTTACAAAACATGATTATCTCATACAATAAAATATAGCATCACGTCTTGACCATATCACATCACAACATGCCCTGCAAAAACAAGTTAGACGTCCTCTACTTTGTTGTTGCAAATTTTACGTGGCTGCTACGAGCTTAGCAAGAACCGTTCTTACCTACGCATCAAAAACCACAACGATAGTTCGTCAAGTTGGTGTTGTTTTAACCTTCGCAAGGACCGGGCGTAGCCACACTCGATTCAGCTAAAGTGAGAGAGACAGACACCCGCCAGCCACCTTTAAGCACGAGTGCTCGTAACGGTGAAACCAGTCTCGCGTAAGCGTACGCGTAATGTCGGTCCGGGCCGCTTCATCTCACAATACCGCCGAAACAAAGTATGACATGCTGGTAAGCAGTATGACTTGTATCGCCCACAACTCACTTGTGTTCTACTCGTGCATATAACATCAACGCATAAAACCTAGGCTCGGATGCCACTGTTGGGGAACGTAGTAATTTCAAAAAATTTCCTACGCACACGCAAGATCATGGTGATGATATAGCAACGAGAGGGGAGAGTGTTCGTCCACGTACCCTCGTAGATCGTAAGTGGAAGCGTTAGCACAACGCGGTTGATGTAGTCGTACGTCTTCACGATCCGACCGATCCAAGCACCGAACGTACGGAGCCTCCGAGTTCAGCACACGTTCAGCTCGATGACGATCTCCGGCCCTCCAATCCAGCAAAGGCTCTGGAGATGAGTTCCGTCAGCACGACGGCATGGTGACGATGATGATGTTCTACCGGTGTAGGGCTTCGCCTAAACTCCGTGACGATATGACCGAGGTGGAATATGGTGGAAGGGGGCACCGCACACGGCTAAGGAACGATCCGTAGATCAACTTGTGTGTCTATGGGGTGCCCCCCGGCCCCGTATATAAAGGAGCCAGGGGGAGGAGGCCGCCGGCCTAAGGGGGCGCGCCAAGGGGGGAGTCCTACTCCCACCGGGAGTAGGACTCCCCTTTTCCAAGTTGGAGTAGGAGAGAAGGGGGAAAGAGGAGGAGGAGGGGAAGGAAAGGGGGGGCGCCGCCCCCCTTCCCTTGTCCTATTCGGACTAGGAGGGGAAGGGGCGCGCGGCCCCCTCCTGGCTCCTTCCTCTTCTCCCTCTTGGCCCATGTAGGCCCATTAACCCCCCGGGGGGGTTCCGGTAACCTCCCGGTACTCCGGTAAAATGCCGATTTCACCCGAAACCATTCCGATGTCCAAACACAGGCTTCCAATATATCAATCTTTATGTCTCGACCATTCCGAGACTCCTCGTCATGTCCGTGATCACATCCGGGACTCCGAACAACCTTCGGTACATCAAAACTTATAAACTCATAATAAAACTGTCATCGTAACATTAAGCGTGCGGACCCTACGGGTTCGAGAACTATGTAGACATGACCTAGAACTGTTCCCGGTCAATAACCAATAGCAAAACCTGGATGCTCATATTGGCTCGTACATATTCTACGAAGATCTTTATCGGTCAAACCGCATAACAACATACGTTGTTCCCTTTGTCATCGGTATGTTACTTGCCCGAGATTCAATCGTCGGTATCCAATACCTAGTTCAATCTCGTTACAGGCAAGTCTCTTTACTCGTTACGTAATGCATCATTCCATAACTAACTCATTAGCTACATTGCTTACAAGGCTTATAGTGATGTGCATTACCGAGAGGGCCCAGAGATACCTCTCCGACAATCGGAGTGACAAAACCTAATCTCGGAATACGCCAACTCAACATGTACCTTTGGAGACACCTGTAGTACTCCTTTATAATCACCCAGTTACGTTGTGACGTTTGGTAGTACCCAAAGTGTTCCTCCGGTACACGGGAGTTGCATAATTCTCATAGTTACTAGAACATGTATAAGTCATGAAGAAAGCAATAGCAGAATACTAAACGATCAAGTGCTAAGCTAACGGGATGGGTCATGTCAATCACATCATTCTCCTAATGATGTGATCTCATTAATCAAATGATAACACATGTCTATGGTTAGGAAACATAACCATCTTTGATTAATGAGCTAGTCAAGTAGAGGCATACTAGTGACTATATGTTTGTCTATGTATTCACACATGTATCATGTTTCCGGTTAATACAATTCTAGCATGAATAATAAACATTTATCATGATATGAGGAAATAAATAATAACTTTATTATTGCCTCTAGGGCATATTTCCTTCATTTTGCTCATTTTGTTGGAAACCCTAGTTCATGGTTTTGTTGTGGTGAAATCAATGTATATGATACATTTAGGGTAATGTTTGTGCTTTGACAATGTATTGTGTGACTAGCAATTTTTGGGTAGTAAGAAATATCATTTAGGGTTTTGTTAGGGTTAGGTTTAATGATATGTTTAGGGTTAAGGTTACGGTTAGGGTTAAGCTTATGCTTAAGTAAATGCCTATATCACGAACGTTATAGTAGTTATCTCTCGAATTGTAGCTCGATCTAGTCCTAGGGTTATAGTTTTTGTCGAGAGACGGTTAGGATGTTTGCCTTGGATGACCGTTATAGTAATCCATTGACTTGTAGGATGGGACCGATCGTCTTTGTTGAGACTTCTGCGGAGGTGGCGGCAAAGCGTGAACGTGCAGTCATTGAGGAAAAGATGGACTAGCGGGTCAAAGATGTTGATGTATTGAATGCGGCTTGTAGAGATTTGTCAAAGTATTATGTGTCGAAGTGTGACGATGAAAAAGTTAAGTTATACCAAGATAAAGAGAAAAACATAAGCAATCTCAAGAAGGAAGAGAAAATTCATAGACGCGCTCTTGCAAGGCAAATTGCATTGTGTGGAACAAAGGGATGAAGTGAATGAGATGGACATTAACAACCCTGGCCAAATCATTGACTGGCTAGTTAGGCAACAATCATCGGCGATACCTAGTCGGGGGTCTCGTTGGGCTTGGGTCCGTGAAAGAAATGATGTCATTTGTTGCAACCCGGGGCCGTACGACAAAGATGCAAAGTCCTATCATTTTTCTTTTTCTTCGTTTTAGAAGGACTAGGTGCATCAACATTACTTCTCTGAGAATCTTGCTCAATTCTCTTAGGATGGCCCTCAGGATACAAAGGTTCCTGAGTCATTTTACCCCCTCTAGTCATAACTCTAACAACACTATCATTCTTCTTATTATTTAATTCATTGAGCAAATCATTTTGAGCTTTAAGCACTTGTTCTACTTGAGTGGTAACCATAGAAGCATGTTTACTAATGAGTTTAAGTTCACCTTTAACTCTAGACATATAATCACTCAAGTGTTCAATCATATAAGCATTTTGTTTCAATTGTCTACCAACATAAGCATTGAAGTTTTCTTGTTTAACAATAAAATTATCAAACTCATCTAAGCATTGGCTAGCAGACTTATAACAAGGAATATCACCTTCATCAAATCTATAGAGAGAATTTACCTTTACTACCTGTGTCGGGTTATCAAGACCATGTATTTCTTCAACAGGCGGCAAATTAAGACCATGTATTTCTTCAATAGGAGGCAAATTCTTAACATCGTCAGCTTTAATACCCTTTTCTTTCATAGATTTCTTTGCCTCTTGCATATCTTCAGGACTGAGAAATAGAATACCCCTTTTCTTCGGAGTTGGCTTAGGAGTTGGTTCAGGAAGTGTCCAATTATTTTCATTAGTCAACATATTATTCAATAGAAATTCAGCTTGATCAACTGTTCTTTCCCTGAAAACACAACCAGGACAACTATCCAGGTAGTCTCTGGAAGCATCGGTTAGTCCATTATAAAAGATATCAAGTATTTCATTTTTCTTGAGAGGATGATCAGGCAAAGCATTAAGTAATTGGAGAAGCCTCCCCCAAGATTGTGGGAGACTCTCTTCTTCAATTTGCACAAAATTATATATTTCCCTTAAGGCAGCTTGTTTCTTATGAGCGGGGAAATTTTTAGCAGAGAAGTAATAAATCATATCATGGGAACTACGCACACAACCAGGATCAAGAGACATCACCGTTTAATGAGAACGGAAATAATTTAAGGATATAGTAGTAGCGAGTATTCTCATCATTAGTGAACAGGGTGGCTATATCATTTAATTTAGTAAGATGTGCCACAACAGTTTCAGATTCATAGCCATAAAAAGGATCAGATTCAACCAAACTAATTATCTCAGGATCAACAGAGAAATCATAATCCTTATGAGTAACACAGATAGGTGAAGTAGCAAAAGCATGGTCATATTTCATTCTAGCATTCAGAGATTTTTCTTTAAGCTTAGCTAATAATTTCTTAAGATCATTTCTATCATTGCAAGCAAGAATGTCTCTAGCAGTTCTTCAATCATAACATAACCCTCAGGCATAACAGGCAATTCATATCTAGGGGGAGAATCTTCATCATCACTTTCATCAATATTATCAGTTTTAATAATTTCATTCTCTCTAGCCCTAGCAAGTTGTTCATCAAGAAATTCACCTAATGGCAAAGTAGTATCAAGCATAGAAGTAGTTTCATCATAAATATCATGCATACCAGAAGTGGCATCATCAATAACATGCGACATATCAAAATTAATAACAGAAGCAGGTTTAGGTGTCGTGAGCTTACTCAAACAGAAGGTGAATCAAGTACAGAGCTAGATGGCAGTTCCTTACCTCCCCTCGTAGTTGAGGGATAACTTTTGGTTTTCTCGTCTTTCAAGTTCCTCATAGTGATCAACATATATAAATCCCAAGTGACTCAAAGAATAGAGCTATGCTCCCCGACAACGGCGCCAGAAAATAGTCTTGATAACCAACAAGTATAGGGGATCGCAACAGTTTTTGAGGATAGTGTATTCAACCCAAATTTATTGATTCGACACAAGGGGAGCCAAAGAATATTCTCAAATATTAGCAGTTGAGTTGTCAATTCAACCACACCTAGATAACTTAATATCTGCAGCAAAGTATTTAGTAGCAAAGTAGTATGATAGTGATGGTAACGATAACAAAAGTAACAGTAGCAGTTTTGTAGTAATTGTAACAGTGGGAACGGAAAAGTAACTAAGCGGAGAACAATATGTGAAAATCTCATAGGCATTGGATCGGTGATGGATAATTATGTCGGATGCGATTCCTCATCACTAGAAAAAAACACATCCGTGACATTTAGGGCCGAACGAATTTTTTTCTGTCATACATATGACACTTCTATGACGATAATTGTGACAAACCCCGGTATCATCATAGATGTGGTGGGCTCCTACTTCTATGACAAAAAATCATGACAGAAAATAGGCTTTTCGTCCTGGGCGGGCCGGAGACGCAGCTGCATGACATTCTTTGGGTCGTCCATGACGGAAAAAACCGTGGTAGAAGCGAGGGGGAGGAAAATTTCGGGGAGTTGCCGGTTACGGTGGGAGGTCGGGGGCCGAGCGATGCACGTTTCTCTTGTACACGTACGTGCGCGTGTGTGAGGCATTGGCTCTAACTGAACCCGAGCGAGGCGTTGAGCTCTAACTGAACCCGAGCGATTGCACTGCAGGCTACGCATTACTGAACCCGAGCGATCGATCGATGACTGTTAATTGAACCCGATAGAGCGATTCCTTCGCTACAGCTGCTAACTGAAGCCGATCGATTGGATGAACAGT
>NC_057798.1:677299814-677316691 GCF_018294505.1 Triticum aestivum | reverse complement strand
TCCTGATCAACAGGACCCCCGTTTCGACCGTAGGAGGTCCGTTTCGTCCGTTTTGCAGTAAGCCACACCCCTCCCGATCAACAGGACCCCCGTTTCGACCGTAGGATGTCCGTTTCGTCCGTTTTGCGGTACGCCACACCCCTCCCGATCAACAGGACCCCATTCCGAACGTAGGAGGTCCATTTCCTCCGTTGTGCGGTATGCGAGGCCTCGTTTCCATCGCGTGTTCCATCCAAGCCCTCCCGCTGAACACGACCACGCATTCCGTTCCGACCCAGCCGGTTGGCTCCCACGCGTTCTGTTGCCTCCCGGTGAACACGACGCATTCCGTTGCCTCCCCATGAACATGACGCATTCCTTTGCCTCCCCATGAACAAGATGACAACACTGTTTCTCCATTCCGACCCAGCCATGTACGTATGCGCGAGTAGGCGTTCGAGACCCTGCCCGTATGTACGTACGTGGCCGTATTTTCTTTCTTCCACCCTCGCCGCTGTACATACGTGTACATGCTACATTCGCGCCTCTACTACGACACGTGCGCGCCTCTACATCGACCAGTATGTACATACACGTTCACGACCAGAATGACAACGCTACATACGCTTCGACCAGGTGGATCCCGACTGTGAGGCACTTCCTTGCCTACGAAGATGTAGCTGGTGGGTCCCAGCAGTCAGGGGGCGAATCATTTTTTTTGCTCGGACGCACTTCCTTGCATGCGAAGATGTATCTGGTGGGTCCTAGCAGTCAGGGGGGCGAATCATTTTTTTTGCCCGGACGCACATCCTTGCGTGCGAACATGTAGCTGGTGGGTCCCAGCAGTCAGGGGGTGAATTGTTTTTTTTCGGACGCACTTCCTTGTGTGCGAAGATGTAGTTGGTGGGTCCCAGCAGATAGGGGGAACGTTTTTTCGCGAAATACGGTGGCCGGCCGGTGGGTCCCCGCTGTCAGGTGGAGGAATAATTATTTTGCGCATAATAAGGAGGCACTTCCTTGCTGCGGCCGTGGACCCAGCTGTCAGCCTCTCCACGTACAATCCACGTCCGATGGAAGCCATTCCTTGACCATGTTGACCACGCCACGCCGAGAGCACCAGGGCGTTGGACGACGGCGAGGCCTAGGAAGGGGACGACGAGGAGCTGGGGAAGACGCCATAGTGGATGCCCACACGTAGAGGAGTATGAGGGTTCACTCGTTCGGCTGCGGTGTGAAGCTGCCGTCGCCGCAGAATAATAGGGGGTGTGGGTGCGTAGAGGGATGTCCTGGCCAGCGGTGGGAGTAGTAGGGGGCGGTGAGGCCTCCGCGGCATCACAGCCGGCCACGGGCGGCAGGAGCTGGCGGCACGACCGGCGCTGCTTTGGGCGGCTGGAGCAAGAAGACCAGAGGTTGAAGAAGCACTACGGCCGTTGGATGGACATCGTACGGTCACTAGAGCTAGAATCGTTCATATATTGACTAAAGTTGACAAAGGCCTCCGTCCCAATCAACTTACTAGGCCCACAAGTCAGCCTCCCACCAAGGTTGGTCCCAGCTAGCAGGGGGGTATTCATTTTTTTGTGCGTAATAAGGAGGCACTTCCGGTGGGTCCGAGCTGACAGCGGGGGGAACATTTTTTTCATGAAATACGGTGGCCCGTCCTATGGGTCCCAACAGTCAGTGGGAAATGTTTTTTTCGTGAAATACTGGTGGCCCGTCCGGTGGGTCCCTGCTGTCAGGTGGAGGAATAATTATTTTCCGCGTAATAAGGAGGCACTTCCTTGCGGCTACCGTGGACCCAGCTGTCAGCCTCTCCACGCACAGTACTCTTCTGATGGAAGTCGGTCATTGACCACATTGACCACTTCGCGCCGAGAGCATCACGGCGGTGGATGGCGGCGAGGCCTAGGAAGGGGACGACGCGGAGCCAGGGAAGACGCGACAGTGGAAGCCCGCGCGAAGAGGAGTACGAGGGTTCACCGGTTTGGCTGCGGTGTGAGGCTGCTGTAGCCGCAGAATAATAGGGGGTGTGGGTGAGTAGAGGGATGCCCTGGCCAGCGGTGGGGGTAGTAGGGGGCGCTGAGGCCTGCGTGGCAGCACAGCCGGCCACGGGAGGCGGGAGGCGGTCCCGCCGGCGCTGCTTTGGCGGCTGGAGCAAGAAGATCAGAGATTGAAGAAACACGATGGCCGTTGGATTGACATCCAACGGTTACGTCTGCTAGAATCGTTTGTTGATGTAGTATATAATAACTAAAAAGATCTTGCATACGCGTCAACTAAACAGGCCCACAAGTCAGACCACTCCCTCTTTTTTTAAATAATTTATATATAGCTCATGGCAACTTCTTATGCAATTTATTGCAGTCGTTTTTTTGGTTGGCCAGGGCCAATTTCGCATATTTCTGTGGGTTCCAAACTATTTTTAATACCGAAATGTCGAGCCAGATTTAAAGTACTTTGAAGATATATTTAAATTAGGTAATGCCCAGTGAAATAGGAATTTGAAAATGTGAAAAAAATCAGAAATTATAAAGTAATTGCCAATTTGTCATCTGTTTTTATATTTACAACCCATTTCATATTACTTTCAAGATTTGCAGACGTCTTGAAAGAGTTGCAGCCCATCAGGGCATAGAAAAATAAGTTGGCTTGGATTGGTATTCTTCAGAAAAAAAATAAACTGGGCTCATTTTCACAAAGAAAAAATAGCTGGGCTGGTCACATGGTGAACATGAAATATAAGCCTGGCTAGGCGGGCCACATCCCAGTTCAAACCCTGCACCGTCTCAACAATACCAAACAAAAAAAATACTGCTCGAGTAGCTACGTCCCAGGTGTCAGCCGATCTTGTGCTGTTCTCTTGTCTATTGACTATATACGCTCACAATGTCGTGGGTCCCAGATGTCAGGAAAACACTAGGAGGAAGCATTTTATTTTTCCATACGCTGACATGGTGGGCCCCTACTGTCATCCTCTCCACGTACTTCTGCCGATTCCTGTTGTTTGTTGACCATGTTGACAACACGAGAGGGCGGCGCCACGGCGAGCGCACCAAAGCGCGCGGAGGACATCGGCGTTAATGATTTAGGAGACGGTGGGGCGGCGATGCATGCGCTGAGGCGCAGCCAGCCATGGGAGGCGGAAGCAGGCGGCCCCGCCGGCGCTAGTTTGGTTTTGGCGGCTGGAGGAAGACAGGACTATAGAAACACGACAGACTGTAAAAGCAGCAGGAGTACTTAACAACCTTAACTGAAACCAGCAGGGGCATTTAACAACCAAAGCTGAAAGCAGTATGTGTACTTATACAGGTTCTATCGTACAAAGCACGCCTTGAACAGTGCTACTTTGCCTACAGTTAACCAAGGGTGAGGCCGCCAAGCCCCAGGACAAGGCCCAGGCGCCACCCCGCGCATCCACAACCTTCTGAAAGCGGCTTCATCTCGCAACATGGTCAATAAACAAGATATTCGCTTTAGAGCCATGGAAAAGCATGAACATAATCTTCTGTCCTATTCTCCAAGATGGACGGGCCTTCATTATTTGAGACCACCCACGAATAAGTATCTTTTCACCTCCAAGGGGAATTGAGTAGGTCGACATAAACATCATGTTGTGACCAAGCGCAAGTCTGACCCGACCATGGTCAGGCATCTGTATAGGAACAATAGAACTCGGCAGTTCCTGTTTCAAGAATATCACAGCTGTAAAAAATTGTGTATAAGCAATAGTTTATGAACAACATATATAACAGAAAACAGCTCGTACCATAAGTTTCTCGACATAGTTGGACATGTTCGACGAGTGCAGCAGTGGCACACATATCCCACGTGGCCTTCCACCATTGAAATGCCCCACAAGGACCTTAAGACGATCAATAAAGTGTAGGAACTTGTGGATGTCGATCCAGTCAACTTCAGTGCCATTAGTAACAACCGAGTTATTACAGAGTAACAAACGAGCAGACTGCTTAACTCTGAAAAAACCTACACGTGCCACCAATTATAAGAAAATATTAGTTAGAAGTAGCATCTTCGTGAGAGATTCGCTGCTACCTCTAAAGTTAAATTGTGATTAGTTAGACAGAATAGGTGGATTAAGAAGTAATCGAGGCAACAAGCAAGAATCAGATACAAAACTAACATGGATGAACAATTGGAACGACGTTAGGGTGGAAGACCGCAGTGAAGATGAGACCAGGTTCTGCTATTTCCATCAACATTCGTGCGCCAACTTTCAGTCTGTAACACTTGAGAAAGTTTATCCAAGGTCGGCCATAAAAAAAGCAGCGATCTTCTTGGTTCATGAACCCAACTCGGAAGTAATATCCATGGATTGTCTTCACTGTGACCATTAAACTAGTGTATTCAGTTATGGTAAGGCCGAGCATCGTGAGTACATGTGTTCTGGCAGAGCAAATAATTCACTACAGGAAAAATAATATGAGAACACAGCATGTTCAAAAAAACCCCACCCTCCCGGATAGAGTAGATGATTCTAGGAACATACTGTGCGTGTTTCAAAATGTTGTGGTAGGATGAGAAGGAACAAGTGTGGCGTCTCACCGAGGGCGCAGAAATCTGTAGGGTACTCGCACTTTGGGCACTGCAACTGAAACACACTAGATTCAGTACGAAGAAAAATGCATCAACGGCGGCGGCTGCCATCCTAGGATTACCTGCGACCAAGGGACTTGGATTTATCGGGGATGGATGAAGAATTCGTACCTGGTTCTCCATGAGAAAACCCTATGCAATCGTCGAGCGAGAGTTTTCTCTGAACAAGCAGACGAGGGAGAAGGGGATTCAGGCCCAGCGAAATATTGCCGCTTCGTCCGTCCAGCTTACTGCTAAAGCTGGAAAGGGGGTTGTGATTTGATGGCTCATTGGGCATTACTGCGGCGCTACGACCGGGCTGTGTCTACCGTGAAGTTGTGCACTCTAATTTGTGCATAGGGCACGTGGACCCCGTTGCCAGTTGCCCCACATATCAGCGAAAGGAAGTAGAAAGACAGGAGTAACTAGTTACACATAAATATATTTTTTGACAGAGAGATACTCCCTCTGTAAAGAAATATACAAATCTTTTATATCACAGGCTCACCTTGCCGAGAAATATACTCCCTCTGCAACGCACGGGCATTATGGGGGTTCAACTTTTTTATGGGGGTTCAGCTGAGAATATAATACTCAGATAGGCTCACGGTTCTGGACTTTGGGCCGCAGGCCGACCCTGCATGTTTGGGGGCCCATGTGTTCTACCTCAGCGCTTTTCATATTGCAAGCGATCGGTACTGCGCTGGTTTTAGATGCTGTCGCAAGGCGAATACACAAAATTGAATAAAGCACGGCAGCTGTTGGAATGAAATCGAACGACAGTTCCTAACCAGCAATCAGAGTTGCAATTCTATCAACGATATACCATGTGATAAATAATACCTTCGTACTACTTATACACACAGGACACTTGTTTCACCATGCCAGATTATTACATCAAAATCTCTCGGAGGATAGATCAGTTCGGCAGTTGCATGCTGCTACTAAAGAACTTCAAAGTTGATTTGGACCAGCTCTCCTTGCAGAGAAAGTTCGATTTTGACATCATCCCCTACCGCAAGATATGATTTAGATTTGAACCTTGACCATCCTTTAGCATCAATCATCATGCGACCATCCTTTGTACTTATGGTATGTTGAGCAGGTTCATTCACACCAAGGCTACGCATGGTAAGAGAAACTTGGCCGCGGTCGCCCGGATTGTTGAACGACTCCCTCGTTGCTCTAGGAATTCTCTGTTTGCAAACAAGAAGACATACCCAAACAGTTAGATCAACACAGTGAATCATGTGAAACAACATGGAAAGAAAAAAGAACGAAGCACTTCGGCGGCCCATGTTTATCAAGAAGGCGGACATGTCGGTTTTTGTAAGGACTTTGGTATATGAAGTGCGAACTGCAGCCCAGTCTGTTGCCGGTGCAGGTGCCGAAGCCACTGCTGCTGCCGGAGATGGTGCTCCTTGTAGAGCTGGTGCCGGTGTCGATTCCCGATCCTCCGGTAGATCAGACTGTTCCGCTGACGCGGTCGGTGCCCAATCCTCAGCTGGATCAGACTAAGCTGTTGCCGCTGTCAATGCTAGAGCAACTCCTGGTGCTCGATCTGTGCGAGACAGCGGCGATCGTGTTTGGTCTGCTATGATCAGCTTTCTAACTTGACTAGGATCCGTGACGGTGATCTAGTTTTTTTCTTCATTTCTTTTAAACGCGAGAAGGACTAATTGTGGCGTTTTTGTTAAACCAAACTGCAGTTCATCATAGGGATTCAGCTTGTAATCAGACAACAAACTGATCCAATTTTTTCCAGTAATATAAGTGATGGACAGTGCCTTCATTACTGACACGACATAAGAAGTGAAACGTGCAAAAATAGCCATCGTAGAGCAACCCAAACGGTTTATTCTGTGATGAATGTCACATGGCAAAACCTGCATCATAAAATTGCAGGAAAAGAAAGGAAACATGACATTAAATCAATAAGATTTAGACAGTAAATCAATAAGATTTACTTGATGTGACACGAGTGAATCCTTACCAGGAAATCACTATGTTGATGTACTAAACAGAAGATTGATCGTCCAACTACGTGTGGCATGCAGGGGCCCTGCATACTCCCACAAGCAGGACAGTTCAAAGGTCATGACAAAACGTATGGACCAAACATCCATGGGACTGGAAATCCTGGTGGGTGCGATAAACCCTGCAATGCATACAGATATTGGAGTGTAACCATAATTGATAAACCGTCCTCACAAAAAATATGATCTGGATACTTCAAAATGTACAGACTGAATTGAGTGGACAGACATTAACATAGACCGTTCTCAGGACTGACCACACACCAAAAGCGGCAGTACTAATAAACAATACAGGGTTCACAAACACAAATCAAGTACTGAACAATAGTACTTACTACAGACAAGCAAAGTTGCACTAACTAAACTCTGCAGACTATTTCTTGCCAGCGACCTACGGGATGAACCCCGCATAACTGACTAGGCCATGGACTGCGTGTGAGATGTCTACATGCACCATCACCATCTTGTCAACCTTGGAGAACCTAACAGAGTGGTCTTTCCACTCATAAAAATGATGATGAAGACAGGCCGCATCAGATTTGTTGGGAAGCTTTACAAGAACCACACCCTTCGTAATCGAAGGCACAGCCAGGAAATTGTTGTGGTCAAGTACAGCCTCGAGAACACGCCTGACAACAATGCTACAGGAAAACACTAGTTCAGGACACGTGGCGACAAGGACACAACATCTGGATAGTTCAGCAGTAGAACTCATCATCAGGTCTTCCAGTTCACACGACATGACTTTGAGAACTTCATCTCCACCGGGACCTAGTTCTAATTCAAACAGAAACCATATTTTATTACTACCTCCGTTCAGAAATATAATATGATTTTCGATATTATACTCCATATATGACTACATATACGCACAAAAATGAGTGAACAAAGACACTAGAACATGTCTTCAAAGGCATGAGAGCAGAGGGATTACATGCAATATCCATAACACAAGTTACTGAGGCAAATATACTCTCTTAAAAGGTAGCATTGATGTTCATAAAGTACTCCCTCTGTCCCAAAATTCTTGTCTTAGATTTGTCTAGATACGGATGTATCAAGTCACATTTTAGTATTAGATACATCCGTATCTAGACAAATCTAAGACAAGAAATTTGGGACAGAGGGAGTAGTTGAAAGTAATCTATAAGAAATCAGTGTCAACCTCTCGCATGTTTTGGTCAAAAGAGGAATTTAGAACCGTCATTTGGCACACTAAAATCACATGCAAGATCACCCAGAAAGTTGTACTACCAGTACTAGTACTGTGTGTTAGATGAAAAAACACGATCAAGATCGAGAAAAAGATCGTCAACAAGAGACATTACCTGGACTTGCTTAATGAGGGATCCTGGAGAGGGGGGCTTGGACAGGGTGATGGCTTTGAGCTTGTCTGTGGTAGTCTCGGCGGGGTGCTTGCGCTTCTTCGTACCATGAGCCTCGACGGTTTTTGCCAGAGCCATAGACATCACGTCGGCCGGTGCTCCGGCGTCCATCCAAGAGAGGAAGCTGAGAGAGAAGAGTGAAAGGAGGAACGAGATGAGGGAGAAGCGAAGCGAGTGGGGGTTTTATTCAAGAGAGGAAGCTGAGAGAGAAGAGTGAAATGATGCTTGCTTCGTCCGTCCAACTTACTGCTGGAAAGGAGGGGATTTTGTGATTTGACGGCTCATTGGGCATTACTGCGGCGGTTCGATCGGGGTAGTCTACCGTCACTCTACTACGGAGTAATTTAGTGCATGGCTGGTGGACCCAGGTGCTGGCTATCCCACACGTCAGTGAAAGTGAGTAATTTAGTGCATGGCTGGAGGAGGATCCGCATGGTAGAGCGTGTCCACTATTTTTCATTCTGAAGAAAAAATGATTACAACAAGCATTTCCACTCTTACGACAGAGGAGTGCGAAACACGGCAGCCACTTGAACATACACAGTGCTCCTACTACTAGGCATGTGCAGTGGTTCATACGTCAGTACTACACAATCTTGTTGCTAGTGTGGTAAGATATGACGATAACAAACGATGTTGTGCGCATGTAAACTACTCCTATATGTAACATAGTATCGCTTTTTCGACTGTCCGGTCGAGAATGAATGGTGAGATCAATGTTAACAGAACTAGGTCCACAGCGCATGGAGAGTACGGTGTACAGTACTCCACGAAACATGAACCATATGAAGCACATCCTATAGTGTTAGACAGGGTGTATGAAGGGTGCACGGGATGGGAGCAAAAGTTCCCTTCTCGACCAACTTTTGGGTGTTTGGCAGAGTGCATGAACCAGGAAGGGTGCATGAGTCCACACTAGTAGGTTGACAAAAATACACGAAGAGGAAACAACTATATTTAGATGAGAATGCAACCAAACACACCCACACGCTTTGTGCTACAGTGACTGGTTTGCACCGTCTAAGTTTGATCCAACGGTCATGTTGCGCCGAGACATGGACATGCCCATGCAGAGGGCGCCTAAACACCACCGAAGTCCCTCTGCTTCTCGAGGCGCACGATGTTGGTGATGTAGGGTGCAACCGCCCGCAGAGCCCGCTCCCGGTCGACGGGAGCCAGCTCGTCAAAGACGGCGTCCAATGGCATGAATGGATTCTGGTGACGGAGCCCTGAAAGGATTCGCTCGGCAACTGCGATGGCAGCCTGCAACCCCTCCTTGTCCAGCTCAGCCCCCACCATCGCGCGGAGATGGCTCAGCTCCTCGGAGATATAGGTGAAGAAGGAGACCAGGTCAGGAAGCCACAGCTTGTTGAAGTCGACTGGGTGGTCGAACGGGTTTAGCCCGACGGCCGGCATCGTCGCGCTGGCACGACGGTAGGCATCGCGCAGCCGCAACACGTGCGTGGCAACTTGGTTCACCAAGTGCCTGAGGCGATCCTGGACCTCGTCACGATCGGCCCGCTCGCGCTCCAGCCGGCTCCCCTGACAGCCTATCGTGTCTCCCGCTTTCTGCAGCAACACTGCCGACGCCTCGAGCATCTTTGTGGTGGACGCCTGCCGCTTTTGAAGCTCCGTGAACTCCAGCACATAACGGAGGAGCATGGCACTCCTCTCCTCCTTGAGCTCACGGAGCTCCACATCCTTGGCCCTGAGCTCCGCGTCCTCGGCATGGAGCTCCTGTGTCAGGCGCCTCACCTCGGACTCCGTGATCTGCTGCGCCGCCATGGCACCAGGTAGAAGCAATGGGGAGAGGAAGCAAAGGGGGCGAAACGGCTGAAAGGCAATGCAATCTACGGGAAGGCGGAGAGAGCCAGCCGAGGAGCGGGGAATCTTTTGGTTTTCACCACGGTAAAACACCAGTCGACGACTTCTCACATCAGGGAGCAGTGGGTTTTTACAGGCGGAGTCATCGTGACTAATTGCTGCTGCGCCTACTCCCGTCAATCAAAAAAATTAAAAATCCTGCCACGCCTGCTCCCGTCAATCAAAAAATTTAAAAATCCTGCTGCACCCAAACACCAGAGCAACGTCGTGGTGGATATTTAAATTTACCTGCCGGCAAGTAGATAAAAAAAGGGGTGAAAAAACAAATGTGGCGGCGGCCTAGCTAATCGGTCGAACTAGCCCAACTAGCTAGCCACCGTGCTTTACTGATGTACTCGGTGGGAAAGGTGGTCTTTCGTGATTTGATGACTCATTTACTTGCTTCGGCACTACGACCGAGGAGGACCCATAAAACGCGCGGTAGGGCGTCCCACGTCAGGAAGAATATATGCGTGCACCACCCGGGAGGACCTCGAAACCGCGCGGTAGGGTGTGCCACGTCTCGACACGGAGGAAAAATGTGCGTGTAAAAATATACTGTATCAGACTAGTACCTATGGTTCGACCTCGGAACCCAGCCAGTCGGGTGAAAACACCCCACTAGCCACACAGCTTCATCATGCAAACGTGGCACGGTTAGCTCCGTCTCGACCAGCCACAACGTCTCTTATTCTAGGCGATTCTTCTATTTTCCAAGCTTTTTTTTATTTGTAATAACACCACGGCAAGCTAGCGCCGCTCTTCGTGTGTGCCCGTGCAAAGGTTAGACGATGGAGAGAAGAGAGATTGAGATTGCAGACCTGGGACCCACCAGTAAGTGAGACAACGGTCATGCAGGTGTTGACAAGGCACTCCCTCTACTCTACTCAACGCAAGTACTGTATAAAATCAAGTTATGGGACAAAGCCAACAACCGCTCGTTTCTCCAGGCTATCAACTTACGCTTTGTAGTCCAGGTTGCCAGTTCGAATCTCGTCTTTCAGATTTGTTAGTTTTAGGTCCAAATTTGATTAATGACAAGTGGGACCTCCGTGTGTTGTTCCGATATTTCAGTGTAGGATGGTTTTTTTGAACAAACACTTTGCGCGGTTAGACAAGTAACAACACGAGTTACACGTATTTTGCAAGTTTAGGAACAAGGATGATAGCGGAATAGAATATCACATCCACCCCACAGCTTAGATACTATGGTGATACGAGTTTTTACACCGTTTGAAGTGAGATCCAATGGCTTCGGAGTAGTCTTTCTGATTATGCGCAATTTCCGAACTCTCCAAAGGTTTTTTTTGCAAATAAAACATTCAGGCCTCGTGTGTGCCGCTGCATCTTCGATCCAACGGCTCCCTGGTGCTCATATTAGGTGCTCCCCGTAGCTTAATTACCCGCTACGGTGATATGAGCATCTAAGTCGTATGATCAGTGATTAGATGGCACATGCATAGTACTTGTACTTTTTGCGCATTTCCCAAACTCTATCAGCCGTATATTGCAAAAACATTCAAACCTCCTACTGTGGGCCGTTAGATCTCAGTGAACTCGTATCACCATAGAATCTACGGTGCGGGAGCACCTCATACTCTCCCGTGCGAGAAAACATAAGGTGCTATCGTAGCTTGGATGCTACGGTGATACGAGCTTGGAGGTTGTTTGATCTGAGATCCAATGGCATCTGAGCAGTCTTTGTGCCTGTAAGTAGTGGCCAAACTCTTTTGGGGCTTTTCTGCAAAAAACTATTCGAACCACCGAGGAGGTGTTGGGTCACAAATCCAACGCCTCCGAAGAGCTTGTATCACCAAAGCATCTAAGGTGTGGTAGCACATGATATTCTTACATACAGGAGAATATGATGTCCTCCTTCATCTTAGATGCTACGGTGATACGAGCTTCGAGGTCATTGGATATGGTATCAAAGGGCATCTAAGTAGTTCTTGTACAAATTGTGTGCAATTCTCAAACTCATCAAGGTTTCCTGCAAAAAATTAAGACACATCATGTGAGCTGCTAAATCTCAGATCTACAAGCTCCAAGCAACTCGTATCGGCATATAGCATCTAAGGTATGGGGGCACATGATATTCTCCCGGGGAGGAGGGGTGGGGCGTGCACAACCAATCGGTGGTTGGGAGGGTGGGGACAAATATAATCTAAACAACCCTAAACAGAGCTCCAGAATTTTATCTAAGGTCGAGGGGTTAACCCCCGACAATCATAGCTCCGCCTAAACACAACATTTGCATGTACTGTAGTACTAGACTTAATATTCATGTTTCAGTTTCATGTTCATTTTAAATATTGAACTGAGGACCATGGATGTCTTACATTTTACTCCCTTCGTTCCTATATATTAGTCTTTTTAGAGGCTTCAAATGTACTGGCACATACGGATGTATATAGACATTTTTTAGAGTCTAGATTCACTCATTTTGCTACATATGTAGTCACTTGTTGAACTCTCTAAAAGACTAATATTTAGGAATAGAAGGAGTATTTTTGAATTCGTGTCATACATGCATGGGTTGGAAAAATAGATGCACTATACTTATTGGATTGTTGTTGTGTTCGTGCGTGTGTGTCTCTCTGTGTGTGTGAGTGTGTGTGTGTGTGTGTTTGTGTGTGTGTGGTCATATGCTTGATACATACAAAGTTTTCTCACCTCCATATTGTTCATCTTTTAAATTTGAATTTGCATTGGAAAACTTACTAGGGATACCATGAAATGTGAAATCCACGTTGAGATCACTATATCACAAACTCACTCTAATTCAACAACTCGTCATAAATCAATTAGCATGTTGAGATTAGTATTTGCAAGGAAAATACGGGTATTATAATACACATAGATTCGTTCGGCAATTTAAAAGGTTCCTTTCGTATTCTTGAATGGTAGGACCCAACGGCGTACCAGCCAGACCTTGACTCATGTTGATCCTAAAAAAACGGGCTCGTGTCCTTCGATGGCGTGCGTGGTACGCACATTAGGCAACCCCAACCAGTCGAGCCTCAGCGTTTCAAGTCGAAATATCTACCGGCCAGAATTCCAACCCTAGGAAATTCCCCTCATGTCCCCGGTCCATAATGACTACCGATGAACAATGGAGGGATGCTTTAGTAACTAGACAACGTTACCTACCATGCCGAGCACGGTTCAATTCCCTCGGTCGCCGCTCATCAAGGTCACCCGTCAACTGCATTGCCTAGTACTACTACTACTAAACCAGGATGAGCACAGAATTGAGCCCGTTTGTTCATGCCTAGTGCTTGAGTTAATATATCAGGCAATGCACTGGTACGCAGGGATTATCCTTTTACTCCCTCCTTTCCGGTTTATAGGGCTTATCTCAAAATTTTAGTTTTCCTATTTTATAAGTCTCAATTTGGTTGTTCCCCATCACATGTTCAGATTTCAAGGTGCAATAAATCATTACATGCAAGAATTAAGGGAAAATTGACCAATGCATGTACTTTATGCATGCATGCATTGCAATTAATGCATTCGTAAACACAATTTTTGAGGAAAACAAGCGCATTAATTGAGTGGTTTTGCAAACTACAACAATTGTTCCACCACTCACCATGTACCTTGGTTGGTGAGATTTTTGAATTGAGCCCTATAAACCGGAAAGGAGGTTTAACTAACCAAAATGTTTGACCAAATCCACTCTTAAGAAATACAACAGGACAGATGTACGGCTTGAAAATTTATTGCATGATGCAGGTTATGATATTGTTTCGAATTCTGGATCTTAAATTTCAAAAAATCCAAAAGTGAGCATAAATTCTTGAAACTGAGCATGGTCACGTGATATGGCACAAATATTACTTCGTAAGTTTTTTCTTCAATTCGAGACAAGCTGCTTATGACAAGTTGCACAAATGAAGAGCCAAGGTATTTTGGAACAAAGACCTATCACTTTAAGGCGAACGCTTTCACTATTGAAACCGTGGGCGTTTACGTGCCGCCACGAGTCCCCGCTTCTCATCGGCAGGTGCCATCCTAGCAAGCGTGTGAGTCGACGGGAGGCGTGCGAGTAGACCGCTGCGCCGGCTGTCAGGGAGGCGTGCGAGCAGACCGCTGTGCAGACTCACCGGGAAGCAAGCCCTTTGACCAGGCTCCGCCGCCCACCATCGTCCCAATTGCTCCCACTTTTAATGTCGTCGGCACCGCAGTTTAAAATCAACCCCCACTACCCGGTATCGCTACAATCCTCTCTCTTCCTCTCCGATTTTCCTGTCGTCTACCTCCAACTAGCCTGACCTAAACGTACGCCATGCTGCATCACGATGGTCTGCCCTTAGTGTTCTAGTTTCATGAGCAAGACACCCAGCCGGAGTCTCAAGAACATAAGGCACCTTGGGACGAACTTGAACTGGCCTTGCGGGAAGACACCACGCCTGTCCCCGCTCCCATTCCGGCTCCCGTCACCCCGACTGCGCCAGCGCCCATCCCCGTGGAATTGATGGGCTGGGAGCCGCACATTGTCGCCGAGCTTGATGCCACCGGGTTCCACGAGGTCCCCGCCGACTTTCACGCGCCCGTGCACCTGCCAGCGCATGCGCCTACGCGTGCACTGACGCGCACGCCCGCGCCGGTGCCCGTGCACCTGCCAGCGCATGCGCCTACGCGTGCACTGACGTGCGTGCCCGTGCCGGTGCCCGTGCACATGAATGTCTCTGCCGCGCCGTTGACAACGCCTGTCCCCGTGCGGGTGCCAGTGCCCCCCTCAGCGGCATGGATGGCTGCCGTCGACCACTTCCTGGCACCAACGCCAGTCACCTCCTCCCGCCAGTTGACTCGCTCCAAAGTCCAGAACATTTTGGCCTTCCTTGAAGCTAGGCCAACGTCCAGGAGTACGCCAACAACGGCGCAAGACGCTGCCGTCGCCGTCGGTCAGCAGCCCGACGACACACAGAGCACGGCAGAGGAGCCGCTTCCCACCGCGAGACGCCCCCGCCGCCGTCGCGTAATCTAAATTTGCCATGAAAAACGTTCGAATTGCCATGCTTAAAATCCGAACGTTTCTCATTTCCGTTTATTTTATATCGATTGTCGTATAATTTAAAGTCGGAGTCAGACTGAACGAAATGTATGGTTTGATCGAATGAATGTTCTGCTAGAGCCGTATCAAATTAAATATAAAACGTCATCAAGCCACATGTATTTCTTGTCATCCAACGACCTAGACTGCTTCAATGTCGAGCGCTCAACACGTTTAGCGTGCAGTTAATTTCATGCCAAAAATAGTGCTAATCACATGACAACACGCAAATAATATCCTAATAGTTAATATCCACATGCACGTAATATACTTCCAAATTAACGTGCATTGCACGTACAAACTGACTAGTGCTGCTAGTACGTAAAACTGGTGCCGTGACTTGTGAACGCATCCAGATATGGTCAACGGCAACATCGTCCGCGAGTTCTTCCTGTTTGCCCGTGCGTCTAAACGCAGAAGGGGAGGAGAGAGAGAGAGAGAGCACACATGGAACCCACCAGTAAGTGAAGGCGAATAGTACTAAAAATAATATTACATGTTATCCATTAATTAGGCTGTGGTAATATAAAAACATTATGTGAACAAAGGGGGTACAACAAACATTGCTATTCTACGTATGTTGCCTATTGACGTGCGGCTTGAAGGCCCGGTAGCATGTTCGATCCTCGCCCTTTATTGTTTAATTTGTATATGAGTCCAAATTTGTTTCATGACATGTGGCCCCCTCGGTGTGTAGTTTATAGCACTTTAATTTATGGGTCGAAATTTGTTCCATTCCAAGTGGACTATCGGTGTGTAGTTTTGTAGCTTATTTATAATAATTAAAGAGAACAACATAGTTTTTTCAATAATACCATGGTGCGACGTTGAAGGCGAGAAAGGACGTGCGAGAGAGCGATGACTGAGCCAGATGGAAATCAACTAGGGGAGTTGCGTGCGTTGCAACGGTGTTTGGAGTAGTTGTGGGCCGAATGCTACGAAAATATAATATAAACCGACCGGAATAAATGCCTACACAAATTAATCCAATGTTGGAGTGCCCCTCACAATGTAAATAGCTCCGGCTTTGCGAGGGATGGAGAGGTAGTAGCTTCAACGCGTGGAAGATATGGTGTGAGAAAGCGAGGTCAATCGAGAGACATATAGATAGAGAGACAAAGTGAGTATGGTCCGACATTCATTGAACAAATATATATGCTCCGGAGAGATATTGTCCGATTGAGCTTTTGGTAAGGGTGAGGGCTGTAAGATAGAGCTTGAGAGATGATCGAGTCACAGACATGTAGATATATTTTGTGCGTGGGAGGAAGCAAGGTCAACCGATCACATAGGGGCCGTGCGATCGAAAGAGTGAGACGGGTTGGAGAGAGTGACCTAGATAGACGATGTGCGTGAGAGTATACAATGTGAATAGGTCGAATTGGGCTCATACATGGTGATATATCATTTTTGTCCGAGAAAGAGCGAGGTCAATCGAGACATAAGGATATATATATATATATATATATATATATATATATAGAGAGAGAGAGAGAGAGAGAGAGAGTTGACTGAGCGTGGCCCACCATGAGGTCGAAAGTGTGGCGGCGGCTTGGATGGACTGATCTAGATAGACAATCTGCGTGAGAAAGTATAGAGTGTGTCGATCGAGGCCCGAACAGGGAGATATATCATTTGTGTGTGAAATAAAACGAGGTTAAACGAGACTCAGATAAAGAGAGCAAGATTGAGTGAGTGTGGCCCGCCGTGCGGAAGAAAGAGTGAGACAGTCTCGAGGGAGTGACCTAGATATACAACGTGCGTGCATGCGCACGAGAGGTTGGGGGGCTAGATAGGCAATGCATGTATTTAGCGCGAGAGGGTGAGAGGGAGAGGGGGGAGAGAGAGAGAGCTCGTCATGGGGTGCAATGGCGGGTGTGTGAGGTAAATACATTTGGTAACATGAGTGGAAAAAGGGGTTGTGTAGTTGAGGGACTTAGAGATCGAAACATGGAGAGAAAGAAT
>NC_057798.1:677255059-677299530 GCF_018294505.1 Triticum aestivum | reverse complement strand
AAACAACATTTGAATGTACATAGTACGAGACTTAATATCGATGTTTCAATTCGGTGTACATTGTAAGATTTGAACCGAGGACCAGACATACGGGTAATCATTTCGAATTCGTGCCATACTAAGTTTTGAAAAGTTGACATTGACTCAATTTGTTGTGCTATTTTGTAGGTCATATGTTTGAATCCATCCAAAAGTTTTCTCACTACCATGGTGTTCATCATATACATATGAATTTGTATTAGAAAAGTAGCATGGATATAGTGAAATGTGAAATCCACGTTAGAATTGGAGATCGCTACGTGACACACACTCTAATTCCAATAACTAACTACATGACACACACTCTAATTCAAATAACTAATTATGTGACACACTCTAATCCACGTTAGCATGGGTACTGTTTCGATTTTTTTCAAATAACTCCTCATTAATTAATTTATAGTACTCCCTCTGTTCACTTTTATAAGACCTTGAAGACATTTCAGACAATGTGCAAAACAGTTCATTTTAAGTTGTCTGAAACGACTTACAAAAGTGAACGGATGGAGTATCTCGTTTCGAATGACTAATTATTGCAAGGAAAACACGGGCATGGTAATACATACAGATTCGTTTACAAATGAAAGAAGATTCGTTTGCATTCTCAAATGTAGGCGCACCAGGCAGACCAGGGTCGTATCGGGGTGGACGCTGCTTCGGTGCCTTAAAGGCAACTGCCATTGGGTGAGTGACATGTGGGCCAGCCACCTGTTGGGCCCACATGTCATGGACACAAAGGCAGGTGCCTTAAGGCACCGAAGCATAGTCCTGTCGGGGTGGTCGCGTGTGTCGGACGGACGCGTAGCACCCAGCCACCCACCCCCCTCCCCCCCCCAAAAGGACGACGACAATATAAGTTCGCGCTTCCATGTTTTGGATTGAAATATCTGGCGGCCCCAATTCCAGCCCTGCAAAATCTCTCTTCTCCACCGTCCCCTTCCACGCCCAGATTGCTCAAATCCCTAACTCGCCGCCATCCCTCGAATCGCCACTCGTCTCGTCTCTTTCCCCACCGTTCCCCACCTCTGTGTCGAACGACGACGACGAAGACGATGGTCGCGCTTCACCACCGCACCAGAGCTACCTCATCTACGCCCTCGTCCACCGCACCGGGTGGTCCACCGACAACGTCGGCCGCCGCAACCGACGTGCCTCACAGACACCAAGTTCCACCACATCAGGTGCACTTCACCGACGCCGTCTCCCAGCTCACCGGGGCTACTTCACCGAGCACATCGTCACACCTCCGCCCCCGAGGCCATTGGGGCTTCTTCAACGGTCTCGTCCACCGCATCATAGCGCTCTGATGCCACTCAAGATTTGCATCCGTGCGCAGCCAGCCAACGCCAGCGCATCACCCTCAACGGCTCTGAAGTGACCCGCACTCTAGCTAGGCGAGCATGCCCAAACGCTGGCCCGAACTAGGTATCCACACATCACTCCCTTGTGCACTGTTCCGACGATGTTTGGATATCCTTTCACTGCTCTCTTAGCTTACACGCCTATGCAACTCTGACTTTAACTCTTATTTCTTCTGGAGATATCATCTAAAACAAGCAAATCCATTTTTTAGCGAAGCATGACGGCACTACGGGATCTGGTACACATCCTGCACACCCGTATAACCTTGTAAGTATCTGTCCTCTGGTACAACATCAAGGTCGATTCCTCTTATTTGATCAACCATTCGCCGTGTCAAAAATGCAGAGGGGGATGCAAGGAGCACAAGGCCTGCACATCCAAGCATGTGGTAACATGGACTTGTACATGGAACATCCTAAGCGCAAGCAGAGCTACAGTGAGCCTGTACAATGAGCTAGCGTAAGTCCCTGCATTTCATTTAATTCGTAGTGGCATTCGTGTATGATTTGTGTGCAGTGGCTGATCCACGAATTCAAGTTACCAGGGGCGAACATTTAACTTAAAAAATACGAAGGCACTTGCACTCCGGAAATCAACATAACTTGAGAAATGTGAAGCTACATGCACTTTGAAAACCAGCTAATGATCCAAAGTAGTTCAGATTATAAACACTTAATGATGCAAGCACCAAAAAACACAAAATGCAACATGGTGTACAAGGACTACAAACATGGTCTGTACCTGCTTGAATTATTTGTTCTCTGGCTGAAAATATCAAAGTGTAATTGCACGTATAACCAATGCGCAAACTGCATATCAATATATCTATCCTGCACAAGTATGCCAATAGTTTCAAACAATAGATTATAAAAGTATTTATGCTATGTTGTCATGATACGGGGAGTTTCTAGTAGATGGCCTCGACGTTTCCTCAAGCTATGAAAATGCACTATAATTTGCTTGTCATCAATGCCTGCAAATCTCTGTCTCTCTCAACATAGTAGATCATCATTAGACATTAAATCCTTCAATGAGCTTGCAAAATGCTTGCATTAGATCCCTCATTAGACACTATATGTTCATCACCATGAGCATGTAAAATGTTTGCATCAAATCCTTCATTTGCAGTCTGTTCATTAGACACTACAGGCTCAAGAACAACATGAGCTTGTATGTTTGCACCGGAAACTTGATTAGATACATCAGATTTAGTTAGTTCAGTATTGATTGGGAGAGTTATAAAATAAGTAGAAATTGGTTTCATTTTCTCATAGATTCCCTACATACAAGCAGTTTTACAACACCGTCAGGTTTAACTATTGGCTAGAAATTGAAGAGTTGAATTAGATATAATCAGGGATGTGATGTACCTGCTCGTTGCGCATGCTACTCTTGCAAGCTGCGATTGTCCGTTTGCGTAAGCTCGATGCCATGCCCGTGCTGCCGCCGCTGCCTCCCACGCAGGCTACACACAGGGTTGGATCTTCATCTTCTTGTCCTTCTGTTCGCTTGAAGCCCGGCGACCGCCCTCCAACGAGGGCGCGAGGAAGTGCTGTGTTGGTCTGTCCAGTAGCGGCTAGGTTGAGCAAACCAGACTGGAGGCTAGAGCGAATGAATTGGGATTTTTCCTGCTGTCGATCGATATGGGAGGCGCTCGTATGGGCCACGATCCTGCTTAGGGCCTGCCTTGCACTTATGTTATTGGCCCATCCAAATTGAAACATTTTGCTTCATTGTTTACATTGCCTGCTCGTTCGTTGGGACGAACAAAACTAGCATGGGCCAACCTGGGCGACTCAAACTAGGTGCACACTTTCCAGCCACCTGAGGCGGCCGCCCATACCAGCCCCTATGGTGGCGTCGCCCCTTTTTGCATGTATGATTGGATAGTGAAAAATATTCCAGTGGCGCTTTTGATTTACCCACAGAATGGTTGAATTGCTTGTTTCTATGAACTGAGTTCGCCAATAATATGAAGAATGTCAGTCTTTTCATCCTATTGTAGATTGCTTAGATCTCGATACGCCAAAAGTAATCGCATGAAATATACAGTAAAAGCCAGTGTGATGTGTTTGGCTACAACTAGTCTGACTACACGTCCTCATATAACATATCAAGGACGCACCATCTTACCAGATTAACCATTCGACTTACCCATGCAGTGTGGGAATAAAGAAGTATTGGGATTGCGTATCCAAGCAATTGATGCCATGGACTCCTTTGTACAACCTTGTAAGCGAAAAAGAAGTTGCAGTGTGCCTGTACAAAGAACTAGCGTAAGTTCAGTTACCTGCTTCTCGGAATTTTAGTTAGCCACTTATTGCAAAATTGTTCAATTACGTTGCTTGGCTTAATTTAGTTTGCTACTGATTACATAATGGCACAACCTGTTAATCATATTGTAGACTGCGCCTATCTATGTGTTTGATACTTACTATTAAGAATTACCTGTTTGCCTTAACTTAAATATCTACTTGTTTGTTTAACTGCTTTGCTGCTACAACAACGGGTTACAATGATGTTAATAACTACTGTACTTTTCAGCATCCGATTGAAACTCTTTAATTCCTTGTTTGTTTAACTGGTTTGCTGTTATAACTCCTAGTTGAGATGTTTTGCTAACTTCAACTTTTCTGAATCCAATCGAAACTTTAATGGCAAAACAGGTTATCCCAAGATCAAAGAGCGAGGTCCCCATGGACGTTGCATCATCCCAGAGCAGTGGCACCGGCCCAATCATGCATTATGAATTGCCAACTGCTGATGCTCTAGAGGCTAAACTAGTGGTAGAAAGAGATTCTGCTTCTGCACTTAGAGATGAAGTTGACATGTTGAGGAAGCAAACAGCACAATCACAAGCAGTACTCAAGACAACCATTAAATATTTGGTGGATTTCAAAACGAAGCAAGCTGACTGACCATATTTTTAAGGTCCTGAAGGAAAAAAGGAAATTAAATTCCTACTTGGTAAATCATAGGTGAAATGTTCTTTCCATAGTTGAATAACCTTTGTGTTGTCTGTTCATGTAATCAATCAAACCATTTGTTTTAGAGATCATGTAATAATTGTTTTTTTTGTAATTTTATTTGAGCACAAGTCTGTATTAATTGATAAGACTCGGAGACATTTCATTTGGATTGCTGTGCTGACCTACAAATATGCCAATCGGGCTGAATGTGCATTCAGCAATAGTAGTAGTATAGATGGACCATAAGTGGCACGCATCGGAAAGGGCCAAGATGATGGCTAAAAAAGGATGTTGTTGTAGCCAAAAAAAAGTACATCGGCCTGGCTTATGTATGTTAGTTGATATTATTGATCCATATACTCTATAAGTGTTTATATGTCTGTTAGTTCTGTACATTCTTGGTTGATTGATTCGGTATTTGAATCTTGATACATCGCTTGTGTACATATATAAATGGGAGTACACATTATGCTGCGTGTGACATTTGAGTTGGACATGAAGTGTTCCAAATATTCGAATTCACCTTAAACTGGATTCTAGTTTCTGAATTTGAGTATCGGCATTTGTAAACCATATTCATATATGACAGTGGAATACATCTTTGTCATCCTTTTGAAGATATATAAAAACACATAGAATGATTTATAAAGATTCATATAGGAATACAAAGTGGATTCAAATTTAGTTGCCAGGGTAAACGTGGATGCTTATTGTCCCAAAATTCGAAAGAAGCAGCAAAATGTCCACTCCCACGTCGGCTGCCCGAAGCCAAGTGTTTGGGAGATGGAAATTACTGTCTACCCATTACACGGACAATCCATCGGCCCGATTTCCACTGCTCTAAATAGGGGTAGGTTAGTAAATTCAATTAGACGTGACACGACGGCCTCTGAGCCCATTCCGACATGGTGGGCGTCAAACATGGGTGGCAAAACACATTTGATTCAAGCTCGTCCGAAAGACCTCTGTTTCTCCCTCCATTCCCCATTCATACACGGTGGGCGGCAAAACAAACTCGACTTGGCCGAAATCGATGTAGGCAAATATTTTCAATAGGGGCAGGTTTGTAACTTCACTCAGACGTGACCCAACCGCCCTACCTGTTAGCCCCGTTCATACACCGTGGGCGCCAACCATGGGCGCCAACCACCCTCTCCTCGCCCGAAATCGCTCTGGGCAAATATTAGCGAGATGCGAGATTACCGTCCTATCCCCAACCGACGAGACGTCCAAATTTTAAACGGGGCTAAGTTCGTAACTTTCCCATATTTCAGACAGGCGCGTCCCAAAAACATGGTTCCCCGTACCTCTCCCTCCATTTTCCCATTCATACACCGTCCGCGCTAAAACACCCCATCCCCACACCAGCCTCCGTCCGCCACCCCATCCATCACCGCCGTCCTCCACCACATCCATCGCCACCGTCCTCCACCATGCTGGAGCGCCTACCAAGACCGCGTCGTCCACTGCTAGAGGTGGATGTTTCTCATCCATGGTGACGGACCAATAGCCTTGCATCGCGTCCTCTCGCTCCATCGGCGCCGTCGTCCTCTTTGTCGGGACCGCTCACACGACCTTCTCTTCCACCGCAACGGGACTTATCCCCCGATGCACCCGTCTACCGTCGCAGATCTGCTTCAATGCCACCGATGGCCATCGCACCCCCGATGCCTACACGGCACCGCAAGAGAGGTGGTACTTCATATCTCCTCAACTTTTTGATCTCAACCAGAAAATAGATCTTAACTTGGTTACTCTACTTTCTTTTCAGCTCTTAGAATTTAGTTCTTAGTTCGAAGCAAACAATGGATGCTAAATATCATTTCTCCGGTTTATAGCTTCAAATCTTCCATGGCACAGCCATAATACGGTTTAATTGATCATGCTTAGGGTTTAATTGATCATGTTGGTTCCGTGGTGGTTTCTTTAATAGAAATCAGAGGGGAAACCCTCTTTTGCTAAAATAAATATGCTTAGAGTTTCCCCCTTTTATGATCACTATACGATCAGAATACGTGCTTCGTGTCATAATAACACTGCTCCACCCATCAAGCTAAACAAGCTTAGACGTTCAAATACGAATCTGATATTATTAAAACAGAGTTGTTTAATTGGTCAGCTAAATGTTCCTAAATTAGTTCTGAAAATGCATGTTCGCCGCTCGGGTGTGTATCTCTACAGGGTGCCCACGGTGGGCCGGCCGACCCTAAGATTTTGGGTCGTCCCAGGCCCCGATTCCCCTCTGTTCTGCTGCGCGCTTCCGATCTCTACTCGCCCCCAGCCACCTGCCTCGCCGGCGACTTGTCGTCCCCGGACGACATGACTCTAGGAGGAGACGCCGGACTAATAGGAGGCCAGGAGCCGCTCGCCCAACAGCGTCACCGCTGCCCGGGCGCGCCGTCGTGCCTACCTTCCCAGTCCGTTCAGGGCTCAGGCGTGCAGCACCCACCAAGCCAACCCGATTTATCCTGAGATACGTCCTCAACACTCAGCAGCCACTCCTCATCACCCATTTTCTAATTGATTCATTACTCATTAGGCAGGACTGTCATTAGGGTTTGTTGTGTGCTCAGTGCTACCTACACTTAATGGTTCAGATGTATTTTGGTAATCTTTAGTACCTCTAAAGTTCACAGGGTTTTCAAAATTCCGGCCCTCGGAACAGAAACTAGTCATTTTGGATTGTTGGTCGTAGTGACATTGACCCAGATTACTACTGCAAGCCAGGTTTGTTGACAATTTTACTTGTCTTTCTTACTCATTCGATATAATATCCAATTATTCACGTCGATTAGTTGCAAACAATAAGTTCTAGACAAACTTCTTCATTCAGATTTTGGACGATCTCTTACTACAGTTACAATTCTGCATACTTGTCCTAATAAGCTCACAAGTAAATGATTGATTCACTACATCTATGCTTGCCTTGTCATATTTGTTGTCAATATTCTTTTAGGGTGGACCACCCTGTTTCTAAATACTGGAACCGTAGACATGAGTGAATGGTATTTCTCTATGTGATCTCTTCCATCATGTGTGGGTAACGGACACTGCATTGTATAGAAAGAAAGTGTCATTTCCAGCTTTTACATAGGTTTCAATCTTTTACATGGAATACAATCTGCCTACTTGCTTTGTGTCGCACTACCAACACTCCTCCCTTGAAGCTAAACATTACGCCACTCATAATTTCTTAGTTTATTTGTTCAAATACAAATTTCATATGATTCTAATGTTCCTACTTCAGTTTTGAAATGTGTGCCTGCCTGTTATAGAGACATAAGGGGTTTGTATTTCTGTGTGTGGTTTGGTCAGCACGGTTGGGGAGGTGATCTTTGCATATGAAGGGGTTTATAGGGAGACACTCTCCGAGTTGAATCCGCAATGCATTCCATAGATAATCTGACTACTTTTTATGTTTTCATGAATCTCAGATTCTGAACAGCATCATAATGATTATGAGCTTGCGCGCATGAAAAGAATAAAGCAGAACAATGCCATGGCTGTCAAACTTGGCATTAAGGGACTGAAATCAAGTCTGGATGCAATGCAATGCAAACGCTCTCCACCTACAGATTCAGGCTCATAATATGATCCTAACAGTGATTCTGAGCTAGAGGGAGACCTAAGTCAATGTAGCTCCCTAGTGGAGGAGTCAGAGGAAGATGCCCTATCTTATTCACCCATCAAGGTACTTGCTCTAACTTTCCAAGGTTACATTGCTTTCACATATCTTACAACTGATGCTTTGCATTGCTTCTACTTTGTTGAACTTCCATTAGCTTAGTTTACACATCATGTATGTGAATACGCCCTGCCTATCCATTTTTAGTACATATTCCATCTGTCATCATACCATATTTGTCCATTCAAATGTTGTTCTTGTGTATCAGACGTTCAAAAGGAATAGGGCGATTGCTGATCGTGGAGGAGCACAAGAAAAGTATTTGGAAAAGGTAGTGGCACCTGATAAATCAAATAGCCCATTAGGTGTAGTTGCAATATCACCTGACCCATAAAATACCCCAACTCTAGCAGACTCTAGCCATACTACACTGGTCATTTCTGATGCCCCAACTCAGCAGACCCCAACTGCAGCAAACAATATGATTATGCCAGTTGACATAGCACCAGCTGTACGACGCAAAACCCCCATTCCAGCAAAGAGTACACCAAATCTAGTTGCCAAATCCCTTTTCAAAGCAGAGAGAGCCCCAATTGCAGCAAATAGGACCCCTGTTCCATTTCTTCCCAGTTTAGAAGACGAAGCTTATGTTGTTGTCAGGAACTTTGTGCGCATCTTTCCTTCATGGAAAGATTGTACCGCAGACACAAAACAATTTCCAGTATTCCTCCACAACTTACGCGTAAGTAATGTACTAATGTTATTCATGGTCATTACTGCATATGTTTCTGCTGACAGAAGACACAAGATTTCATTCTTTTAAATAGGCAAGGAGCAAACTGGACTGTGATGACGAGCAAGAGTTGGTTGCGCTTTTCAAGCACTCGTTGATGAAGTATCATTCCTACCTGAGGCAAGCGCACTTCGATGGCAAGCCTCTGAACGAAATTTCTGTAAAGTCTCCGGTGCTACATTTATCCGATGGTGACTGGAATAATCTTGTTACACATTGGTCTCGGTTGCAGCGTAAGGTACTGTCTATGATATCACATCACAATTTGAACGACATTTCTGCATTTTCCTTAATGTCTCACTTGTACGAAAACTGTTAGCAGAAGAACATTCATTCTCAAGGGACCATAGAATCTCGCAACTATACTGCACACTGCATTGCTCTTGTGAGTACCTCTTGCCCTGTATGACCATACTTACTTTCGTAGCTGTTTGATTATGTAGCATCACTGCACATGTTAGCCTCGTAATCGTCCATTTGGTGGACATTATAAGATCCGTATGGACTCTTACACAAATTTAGAATCAACCCAATGCTTTTGAAGAGGTTTAGCTCTGCAGTCCTCTTGTAAGGACCGAACGTGGTCTATCACTGTACTTACATTAACAGCTACTCCCTCTGTCCCATAATATAAGAACATTTTGTACAGTACACCAGTGTTCAAAACACTCTGGTATTATGGGAAGATGGATTGGTTCATTTTGTAGCATTCTACATCTTATCTCCCTCGCCCACCATTTACTAAAAAAGATCAGATCTATATTTAATCTTACCAACAAGTAGAATACACAGACAATGCCAGTGCAGAAGTGTAGCCCATTGCTCTTGTCAGTACATTTTGTCCTGTAACGCTTGTACTTCCAGGGATTGGTAGTTGATTATGTAGCATCAATCTGCATCTTATCTTCATTATCCTCTATCCCTTCCAGTATTATCATATCTATAATTACTCTCTACAGAATGTAGAGTACAGGCAATGCTTATGAAGAAGATTATGTGCTGAAATTCTTGAGTTATCCTTCCCTTGACATGGAGAAGGGCATTATAAAGTCGGTGTTAACTGTTAATGTAAGTCAGTCCTTCTAAAGCCTTTATCCTCAACTGCTGTTTAATTTGCTCATACTCCCTATCGTTTACTGCTGTTTAGTTTGCTGTTTCTACCAAAATGCATGTTCGTAAGAACCGTAAGTTCTAAGTTTTACTTGTAAAACCAAATTTCTTATTCATACCATGCACATTACTTAATACTCCCAATATGTATGCTTGGTTTTGTGGATCTATAATCCAGTGTGTGGTGAAGCAGCCCATGTTTGCACCTTGTCATCTCCTATTTTATCTTACAGATGTGGCTGATGATATGAACAACATGCCATGCACATTATCCAAAATAGATACAATGATTTTCTTTGCCCTTCGTCTATGCTTGTTATGTTGACATGGTAATCCATTAGTGTGGTGAAGCTCCCTGCATTATGAACAATGCCAAATTATGCTATTGATATTTTGAACTTACTCTTTATTTTCTTATTTGAAATTGGATAGAATTGACAGAACAGTTATCATCTTTGTTTATACACGTGCAAAACCTGTCATCTCTCTGCTTTGTTTCAGGGTGATATGCCTGATGGCATGCACAAGTCTGCTGAAGGCTGTGAGACAAACCCAACATATATTGCAGCAAAGAAGGCAAAACATCTTGAAGATAGCGAGACAACCCCAAAGTCTTGTCTTGATGCAGTGTTCAAGTTACTTGAGACTAACAGTCAGACAAGCTCACAGAATTCGTTGTCTGAATCAGTTCGACTTCTTCAGTCCCAAGTTCTAGCAGAAAGGCATTCTGCAACTCAACTTCGACTTGAAGTCCTATCTCTAAGAAAGATTGCGGAGAACACCAATGCGAACCTCATCGCTAAACAGCTACACCTCGAAGCTATGACCGACATGCTAGGCCAGTCTCACAGCCTTGCTCAGCAGCTTGCGCAGCAGTTCCCCCGCAAGGCTAACCTTTCTTGAACTGTCTTGGAAGTGTTCTCGGTTCAGTATTATTTTGTTACGCTTCAATGGTGCCCAGTTTTTGTAATCTGCTTCTTCGTTGCACTTTATGATCACTGGTGGCGAACTTCGATGCCCAGTGGATGTAATATACCTTAAATCCTTTATTGTATAGTGTAGGTTTATTCTTAGTTACTATGCCGTAATTTCTTTATTGTATAGAGTAGGTTTGTTCTTAATTCCTACTAGTTACTACCATCATTCGCTATCTGAAAAAAAATCAGATGTTGTCGACCGGGCCGAAACATTCGACTCTAACATGCCAGGTTTTTAGCGGGCCACAATTGGGCCGGCCTGCGTCTTTCTTGGGCCCGAATGATTGGGGCCTTCACACATTGCACCAGGCCCAAACTTACACCGGCCTATATTTTAGTTGGGCCTTTTGTCGACCCAGCACTTAGTTTGGCCCAGGTAGCATTGGGCCATTAACAGGCTGAATATTGTACTGGCCTGTTACGGCCGAGATGAAACCACGGGCCTTTAGCAGGACAAAATGCATGTTGGGCCTCAATTTTCACTAGTCGTCGACGGGCCTTCAGTAGGACGAAATGTAGACCGGGCCGTTATGGGCCCAGTTAGCTCACGGGCCGTTACTAGGCCGAAACATATCTCAGGCCTTAGTTGGCCACTGATATCTTAGGCCGAAAGCTTAGTACAGGCATCAACGGGTCGAATTACGCGATAGGCCTTTAACAGGCCCAAAGTCACGTTGGGCTTAACTATTGCCCCCTTTAGCATGGGCCGTTAGTGGGCCCGATGTCCCGTCGGACCATATATGGCCCATGGGCAGCACGGGCCATTCCCAGGCCGAAAGTCACACCGGGCTGAAATGGGCCCATGTCTACATCAGGCCTCTAACAGGCCGAAAGTCACTGGGCTGTAGTTGGGCCCAAATATTCGGCGAACAATTAACGGGCCAGATCTGGCTTCGGGCCGCAAATGGGCCCAAATATTGGGCGAACAATTAACGGGCCAGATCTGGCTTCGAGCCGTAAATGGGCCCAAATATTGGGCGAACAATTAATTGGCCAGATCTAGTTTCGGGCCGTAAATGGGCCTTTATTAAGCAGGCCGTTATTGGGCTGGCCCACTAGTACCTGATTAAGTTCTACGGGCCTTTGACTGGGCCTCCCTTTTTAACCTATATGGGCCTCTGTTGGGCCCAGCCACGTGTCGACGTACCATAGGCATGTCTGCTCCAATGGACGGGCGACATCTGGCCCACTGACGAGCTGACAGGTGTTCCCTTCGGCCAATTAGAATTTTACACGTGGAAATTTCCCATTGGTCGGGGCTGTTAACGGGTTATCGGATCCAAAATCCGACCCGATAGCTTAACGGTGTTCCGTTACGGTGGATGCCACATGTCGGTCACCCTTGACAAAAGCACTTCTGTGACGCGCGATTTATCGTCATGGAAGTGGACACTTCCGTGATGATCATTTTGGTAATGTCATGGAACACTTCTACGACAGCACAGGTATGACTATCTTGATTCTGTCATAAATTTGTCATGGATGTACATGCATGACAAAAAACGCGACCTGCTGTGACAAACACGTATCATCATAGAAGTGTATTTTTTCTGTAATGCATGCAATAGTTATAACATAGGGTGACACAGAACTAGATCCAATTCATCAATGTAATGTAGGCATGTATTCCGAATATAGTCATACGTGCTTATGGAAAAGAACTTGCATGACATCTTTTGTCCTACCCTCCCGTGGCAGCAGGGTCCTATTGGAAACTAAGGGATATTAAGGCCTCCTTTTAATAGAGTACCGGACCAAAGCATTAACACTTAGTGAATACATGAACTCCTCAAACTACGGTCATCACCGGGAGTGGTCCCGATTATTGTCACTTCGGGGTTGCCGGATCATAACACATAGTAGGTGACTATTGACTTGCAAGATAGGATCAAGGACTCACATATATTCATGAAAACATAATAGGTTTAGATCTAAAATCATGGCACTCGGTCCCCAGTGACAAGCATTAAGCATAGCAAAAAGTCATAGCAATATCAATCTCAGAACATAATGGATACCAGGGATCAAACCCTAACAAAACTAACTCGATTAAATGGTAAATCTCATCCAACCCATCACCGTCCAGTAAGCCTACGATGGAATTACTCATGCACGGCGGTGAGAATCATGAAATTGGTGATGGAGGAAGGTTGATGATGACAATGGCGATGGATTCCCCTCTCCAGAGCCCCGAACGGACTCCAGATCAGCCCCCCCCGAGAGAGATTAGGGCTTGGCGGCGGCTCCGTATCGTAAAACGCGATGAATACTTCTCTCTAATTTTTTCTCCCCAAACATGAATATATGGAGTTGGAGTGCAGGACGATGGAGCACCAAGGGGCACATGAGGCAGGGGGCGCGCCCAGGGGGTAGGCACGCCACCCACCCTCGTGGATAGGGTGTGGGCCCCTGACCTTGATTCTTTCGCGAGTATTTTTATTAATTCCAAAAATATTCTCCATGAAGTTTCAGGTCATTCCGAGAACTTTTATTTCTGCACAAAAATAACACCATGGCAATTCTGCTGAAAACAGCGTCAGTCCGGGTTAGTTCCATTCGAAATATGCAAGTTAGAGTCCAAAACAAGGGCAAAAGTGTTTGGAAAAGTAGATACAATGGAGACGTATCAACTCCCCCAAGTTTAAACCTTTGCTTGTCCTCAAGCAATTCAATTGACAAACTGAAAGTGATAAAGAAAAACTTTTACAAACTCTGTTTGCTCTTGTTGTTGTAAATATGTAAAGCCATCATTCAAGTTTTCAGCAAAGATTATGAACTAACCATATTCACAGTAACATCTAGGTCTCTGATATGTCCATTTTGCATCATGCTTTTATCTCAATATTTATTGCATTATGGGCTGCTATTACACATTATGTCTCAATACTTATGGCTATTCTATCTTATTTTACAAGGTTTACCATGAAGAGGGGGAATGCCGGCAACTGGAATTCTGGCTGGAAAAGGAGCAAATGTTGGAAACCTATTCTGCACAGCTCCAAAAATCTTGAAACTCCACGGAAGTTATTTTTGGAATTAATAAGAATTATTGAGTGAAGAAAACACCAGAGGGGGCCCACACCCTAGCCAGGAGGGTGGGGGCGCGCCCCCTATCTCCTGGGCCCCCTGGTGGCCCTCCGGGGCCCATCTTCTGCTATATGAAGGCTTTTACCATTGAAAAAATCAGAAGCAAGCTTACGGGACAAAACTCCGCCGCCACGAGGCGGAACCTTGGCGGAACCAATATAGGGCTCTGGCGGAGCTGTTCTGCGAGGGAAACTTCCCTCCGGGAGGGGGAAATCATCACCATCGTCATCACCAATGATTCTCTCATCGGGAGGGGGGTCAATCTCCATCAAACATCTTCACCTGCACCATCTCCTCTCAAAACCCTAGTTCATCTCTTGTATCCAATCTTGTATCAAAACCACAAATTGGTACCTGTGGGTTGCTAGTAGTGTTGATTACTCCTTGTAGTTGATGCTAATTGGTTTACTTGGTGGAAGATCATATGTTCAGATCCTTAATGCATATTAATACTCCTCTGATTATGAACATGAATATGCTTTGTGAGTAGTTACGTTTGTTCCTGAGGACATGGGTGAAGTCTTGCTATTACTAGTCATGTGAATTTGGTATTCGTTCGATATTTTGATGAGATGTATGTTGTCTCTCCTCTAGTGGTGTTATGTGAACATCGACTACATGACACTTCACCATTATTTGGGCCTAGAGGAAGGCATTGGGAATTAATAAGTAGATGATGGGTTGCTAGAGTGAGAGAAGCTTAAACCCTAGTTTATGCATTGCTTCGTAAGGGGCTGATTTGGATCCATATGTCTAATGTTGTGGTTAGGTTTATCTTAATACTTCTTTTGTTGTTGCAGATGCTTGCAATAGGGGTTAATCATAAGTGGGATGCTTGTCCAAGTAAGGGCAGTACCCAAGCACCGGTGGTCCACCCACATATCAAATTATCAAAGTACCAAACGCGAATCACATGAGCGTGATGAAAACTAGCTTGACGATAATTCCCATGTGTCCTCGGGAGCTCTTTTCTCATTATAAGAAATTGTCTAGGCTTGTACTTTGCTACAAAAAGGATTGGGCCGCCTTGCTGCACTTTATTTACTTTCATTGCTTGTTACCCGTTACAATTTATCTTCTCACAAAACTATCTGTTACCTACAATTTTAGTGCTTGTAGAGAATACCTTACTGAAAACCGCTTGTCATTTCCTTCTGCTCCTCGTTGGGTTCGACACTCTTACTTATCGAAAGGACTATGATAGATCCCCTATACTTGTGGGTCATCAAGACTCTTTTCTGGCACCGTTGCCGGGGAGTGAAGCACCTTTGGTGAGTGGAACTTGGTAAGGAAACATTTATATAGTGTGCTGAAATTTTTTGTCACTTGTTACTATGGAAACTAATCCTTTGAGGTGCTTGTTTGGGGTATCTTCACCCCGACCAGTAGAGCAAAGAGTTGCTCCTCAACCTACTGAACCTATTGAAAATATTTACTTTGAGATTCCTTCGGGTATGATAGAGAAACTGCTAGCTAATCCCTTTGCAGGAGATGGAACATTGCATCCCGATTTACACCTTATCTTTGTGGATGAAGTTTGTGGATTATTTAAGCTTGCAGGTATTCCCGATGATGTTGTCAAAAGGAAGGTCTTCCCTTTATCTTTGAAGGGAGACGCATTGACATGGTATAGGCTATGTGATGATACGGGATCTTGGAATTATAAACGATTGAAGTTGGAATTTCACCAGAAGTTCTATCGTATGCATCTTGTTCGTCGTGATCGTAATTACATATATAATTTCTGGCCTCGCGAAGGAGAAAGCATCGCTCAAGCTTGGGGGAGGCTTAAGTCAATGTTATATTCATGCCCCAATCATGAGCTCTCAAGAGAAATGATTATTCAAAACTTTTATGCTCAGCTTTCTCTCAATGATCGCACCATGCTCGATACTTCCTGTGTTGGTTCTTATATGTTGAAGACTACTGACTTCAAGTGGGACTTATTGGAAAGAATTAAACGCAACTCTGAAGATTGGGGTTCCGACGATGGTAAGGAGTCAGGTATAACACCTAAGTTTGATTGTGTTAAATCTTTTATGGATACCGATGCTTTTCGTGGATTTAGCGCTAAGTTGGACTTGACTCTGAGATAGTAGCTGCTTTTTGTGAATCTTTTCCTACTCACGTTGATCTCCCTAAGGATAAGTGGTTTAAATATAATCCTCCCATTGAAGTAAAAGTAGTTGCACCTATTACATTTGAAGAAAAGACTATCACGTATGATGATCCTATTGTTCCTACTACTTATGTTGAGAAACCTCCTTTTCCTGTTAGGATAAAGGATCATGCTGAAACTTCAACTGTTGTTCGTAAGAGCAATACTAGAACTTATACACCACCTGAACAAATCAAAGTTGAACCTAGTATTGCTATGGTTAAAGATCTCTTGGATGCTAATTTAGATGGGCATGTTATTTAGTTCTGTGAACAGGCTGCTAACATTGCTAGACCAGATGCTAAGATACATAGACCTATTGTAGGCATGCCTATTATTTCTGTTAAAATAGGAGATCATTGTTACCATGGCTTATGTGATATGGGTGCTAGTGCTAGTGCATTACCCTATGACTTATATAAAGAAATTATGCATGATATTGCACCCGCTGAAATACAAGATATTGATGTTACTATTAAGCTTGCCAATAGGAACGCCATTAAGCTAGTTGGGATAGTTAGAGATGTTGAAGTCTTGTGTGGGAAGGTTAAATATCCTGCTGATTTTCTTGTTCTTGGTTCCCCACAAGATGACTTTTGTCCCATTATTTTTGGTAGACCCTTCTTGAATACTGTTAATGCTAGGATTGATTGCAAAAAGGATGTTGTTACAATTGGCTTAGGGGATATGTCTCATGAGTTTAATTTTGCTAAGTTTTGTAGACAACCCCGTGATAAAGAATCACCTAGTAAGGATGAGATTATTGGTCTTGCTTCTATTGCCGTGCCTCCTACTGATCTGTTAGAACAATATTTGCTAGACCATGAAAATGATATGATTATGAATGAAAGAAGGGAAATAGATGAAGTGTTCCTTCAACAGGGTCCTATTCTGAAACACAACTTGCCTGCTGAAATCCTAGGGGATCCCCCTCCACCCAAGGGTGATCCCGTGTTTGAGCTCAAACCATTACCTGATAATCTTAAGTATGCTTATCTTGATGAAAAGAAAATATATCATGTTATTATTAGTGCTAACCTTTCAGAGCAAGAAGAAGAAAGATTATTCAAAACTCTGAAGAAGCACCGAGCTGCTATTGGATATACTCTGGATGATCTTAAGGGCATTAGTCCCACTCTATGTCAGCACAAAATAAATGTGGAGAAAGATGCCAAACCAGTTAGAGATCCTCAATGGTGGTTAAATCCTAAGATGAAAGAAGTGGTAAGAAAGGAAATACTAAAGCTCCTTGAGGCAGGTATAATTTATCCTGTTACTGATAGTGATTGGGTAGGCCCTGTCCATTGTGTTCCTAAAACGGGAGGTATTACTGTTGTTCCTAATGATAAAGATGAATTGATCCCGCAAAGAATTATCACAGGTTATAGGATGGTAATTGATTTCCGTAAATTAAATAAAGCTACTAAGAAGGATCATTACCCTTTACCTTTTATTGATCAAATGCTAGAAAGACTATCCAAACACACACATTTCTGGTTTCTAGATGGTTATTCTGGTTTCTCTCAAATACCTGTGTCAGCGGAGGATCAATCAAAAACTACTTTTACTTGCCCTTTCGGTACTTTTGCTTATAGACGTATGCCTTTTGGTTTATGTAATGCACCTGCTACCTTTCAAAGATGTATGATGGCTATATTCTCTGACTTTTGTGAAAAGATTTGTGAGGTATTCATGGATGATTTCTCCGTTTATGGATCCTCTTTTGATGATTGCTTGAGCATCCTTGATCGAGTTTTGCAGAGATGTGAAGACACTAGTCTCGTCTTGAATTGGGAAAAGTGTAACTTTATGGTTAATGAAGGCATTGTCTTGGGGCATAAGATTTCCGAGAGAGGTATTGAAGTTGATAAAGCTAAAGTTGATGCTATTGAAAAGACGCCATGTCCCAAGGACATAAAAGGTATAAGAAGTTTCCTTGGTCATGCCGGTTTTTATAGGAGGTTCATTAAGGACTTTTCTAAAATCTCTAGGCCTCTGACTAATTTATTGCAAAAAGATATTCCTTTTGTATTTGATGATGATTGTGTAGAAGCATTTGAAATACTTAAGAAAGCTTTGATCACTGCACCTATTGTTCAGCCTCCTCATTGGAACTTACCTTTTGAAATTATGTGTGATGCTAGTGATTATGCTTTAGGAGCTGTTCTAGGGCAAAGAGTTGATAAGAAATTGAATGTTATCCAGTATGCTAGTAAAACTCTTGATACTGCCTAGAGAAATTATGCTACTACTGAAAAAGAGTTCTTAGCAGTTGTATTTGCTTGTGATAAGTTTAGACCTTACATTGTTGATTCTAAAGTTACTATTCACACTGATCATGCTGCTATTAAATATCTTATGGAAAAGAAAGATGCTAAGCCTAGACTCATTAGATGGGTTCTCTTGCTCCAAGAATTTGATTTGCATATTATTGATAGAAAGGGAGCTGAGAACCCCATTGCAGACAACTTGTCTAGGTTAGAGAATGTTCTTGATGACCCACTACCTATTGATGATAGCTTTCCTGATGAAAAATTAGCGGTCGTTAATGCTTCTCGTACTGCTCCTTGGTATGCTGATTATGCTAATTACATTGTTGCTAAATTTATACCACCTAGTTTCACATACCAGCAAAAGAAAAAGTTCTTTTATGATTTAAGACATTACTTCTGGGATGACCCACACGTTTATAAGGAAGGAGTATATGGTGTTATTAGACGTTGTGTACCTGAGCATGAACAAGAACAGATCCTACGCAAGTGTCACTCTGAATCATATGGAGGACACCATGCTGGAGATAGGCACATAAGGTATTACAATCTGGTTTTTATTGGCCTACTCCCTTCAAAGATGCTCGTAAGTTTGTCTTGTCTTGCGACGAATGTCAAAGAATTGGTAATATTAGTAGACGTCAAGAAATGCCTATGAATTATTCTCTTGTTATTGAACCATTTGATGTTTGGGGCTTTGATTATATGGGACCTTTTCCTGCCTCTAATGGATATACACATATTTTAGTTGCTGTTGATTACGTTACTAAGTGGGTAGAAGCTATTCCAACTAGTAGTGCTAATCATAACACCTCTATTAAGATGCTTAAAGAAGTTATTTTTCCGAGGTTTGGAGTCCCTAGATATCTTATGACTGATGGTGGCTCACATTTTATTCATGGTCCTTTCCGTAAGATGCTTGCTAAGTACGATGTTAACCATAGAATTGCATCTCCTTATCACCCGCGGTGTAGTGGTCAAGTAGAGTTGAGCAATAGAGAGCTCAAATTAATTATGCAAAAGACTGTGAATAGATCTAGAAAGAATTGGTCCAAGAAACTTGATGATGCATTATGGTCCTATAGAACTGCATATAAAAATCCTATGGGTATGTCTCCGTATAAGATGGTATATGGAAAAGCATGTCACTTACCTCTAGAACTTGAACATAAAGCATATTGGGCTATTAAAGAGCTCAACTATGACTTCAAACTTGCCGGTGAGAAGAGGTTATTTGATATTATTTCACTTGATGAATGGAGAACCCAAGCCTATGAGAATGCCAAGCTGTTCAAAGAAAAAGTTAAACGATGGCATGACAAAAGGATACAAAAGCGTGAGTTTAACGTAGGTGATTATGTGTTATTATTCAACTCTCATTTAAGATTTTTTGCAGGAAAACTTCTCTCTAAATGGGAAGGTCCTTACGTTATCGAGGAGGTCTATCGTTCTGGTGCCATAAAAATCAACAACTTCGAAGGCACAAGTCCGAGGGTGGTGAACGGTCAAAGAATCAAACATTATATTTCAGGTAATCCTATCAATGTTGAAACTAATATTATTGAGACCGTAACCCCGGAGGAATACATAAGGGACACTTTCCAGAACGTTTCACACTCTGAAAAGGAATAGGTATGTGGTACGGTAAGTAAACCGACTCCAAAACAGTTCTAATGGCAATTTTTCTCCGTTTTGGAATATTAAAGAATTTTGGAAAGCAAGAAGTAATCTGGGAAGGACACTAGGCCTCCACGAGGGTGGAGGGCGCGCCCACCTTTCCTGGGCGTGCCCCCTATCTCGTGGCCACCTCGTGTGCCTCCCGGACTCCGTTTTCTTGCACGTTACGTATTTTGGTCAGTAAAAATTCATTATATAATCTCCCGAAGGTTTTGACCACCGTATCACGCAAATATCCTCTATTTTTGTTTCGAGTTGTTCCTGTTGCGGATTAAGAGTAAGATGTCTTCTCAAGAGTCAGTCGGGGAGAGTCGGGTGTCTCACACGACACCAGGTCCAGGAGCAAATAGCGATGCTTATCACTTGGACCATCAACGGAGGATGAGATGGAGGACGACTTGAAAAGGATAGATGCCATGGAGGAAGATCAAGAAGTTACCTCTCGCTTCCAACCAGGATTCATGATGGGGGAACTACATAGCTCGGCTATTCCGAATTCGGTCATCCCTTCCAATGTTAAATTTCTTTCTTATGAAAATATGAAAAAGAGCGTCACTTGTTCTCCAGAAGCTATGCAGCATCCTTGGGTAAAGGGAGCTTTAGCCATTGCGGGCAAGCTCCGCAAAGAAATTATGGACCTCAAACAACAAGTCAATAAGCTCGAGGAGGAGAATCGTATCCTGAGGGGCATCATCGCCAAGAAGATCACAACACCAACTATGAAGAAGGAGACATAACCACATGGGTATGGGCACTCCCCTTGGCAACTGCCAAGCTTGGGGGAGGTGCCCCGGTATCGTATCACCATCACACTCCTATCTTTACCGTTTACTTAGTTCGATCCTTTTAGTAATATCTTGATCTAGTAGATTGAAGTTTTGGTATGAATTAGTTTTGAGTTTTGCTTTGTGATCTGTTTATGCAATCGAGTCTGTGAGCTATCTATAATAAAGATTAGTGTTGAGTCAAGGGCTTTGCTATCTTGCTATGATCTTGAGAAAGTATAAGAATAAAAGAGTTCATATTGATCTTGTGGATAATAATGACTTCACACATAAAAAGTATGAGGCATAAAAGTTGTTGAGAGTTGACAAACGTAGTTTTGGTCACTGTTGCAATTAATAGGAAGTAATAAGGAAAGAGAGGTTTTCACATGCAAACATACTATCTTGGACATCTTTTATGATTGTGAGCACTCATTAAGTATAACATTCTAAAAGAGTTGATGTTGGACAAGGAAGACAACGTAATGGTTTATGTTTTCTCACATCTCAGTTAAAGTATATTGTCATTAATCTTCCCAACATGTTGAGATTGCCTTTCCCCCTCATGTTAGCCAAAATTCCTTGCACCAAGTAGAGATACTACTTGTGCTTCCAAATATCCTTAAACCTAGTTTTGCCATGAGAGTCCACCATACCTACCTATGGATTGAGTAAGATCCTTCAAGTAAGTTGTCATGTTGCAAGTAATAAAAATTGCTCTCCAAATATGTACGACTTATTAGTGCGGAGAAAATAAGCTTTATACGATCGTGTGATATGGAAGTAATAAAAGCGACGGACTGCATAATAAAGGTTCATATCACAAGTGGCAATATAAAGTGATGTTCTTTTGCATTAAGATTTTGTGCATCCAACCCTAAAAGCACATGACAACCTCTGCTTCCCTCTGCGAAGGGCCTATCTTTTACTTTATGCTTGAGTCAAGGTGATCTTCACCTTTCCCTTTTTCATTTTATCCTTTGGCAAGCTCCTCGTGTTTGAAAGATCCTAATATATATATATATATATCCAATTGGATATAAGTTAGCATGATTATTATTGTTGACATCACCCAAAGGTGAATACGTTGGGAGGCAACTCAATAAGCCCCTATCTTTCTCAGTGTCCGGTTGAAACTCCATAACCACAAGTATCGCGTGAGTGTTAGCAATTGTAGAAGACTATATGGTAGTTGAGTAAGTGGACTTGCTGAAAAGCTCTATTCTTGACTCTTTCTGATGTTATGATAAATTGCAATTGCTTCAATGACTGAGATTATATTTTGCTAGTCTCAATGAAGTTTATGAACCATACCTGACATTGTGAATCGATTGTTACTTGAGCATAAGAAATCATATGATAAAATCTATATATGTTGTTGTTAAAAGAATGATCATGATATCCTCATGTCTATATTTTATTTTTATCAACACCTCTATCTCTAAACATGTGGACATATTTTTCGATTTCGGTTTCCGCTTGAGGACAAGCGAGGTCTAAGCTTGGGGGAGTTGATACGTCCATTTTGCATCATGCTTTTATATCAATATTTATTGCATTATGGGATATTATTACACATTATGTCTCAATACTTATGGATATTCTCTCTTATTTTACAAGGTTTACCATGAAGAGGGGGAATGCCAGCAGCTAGAATTCTGGCGGGAAAAGGAGCAAATATTGGAAACCTATTCTGCACAGCTCCAAAAATCCTGAAACTCCACAGAAGTTATTTTTGGAATTAATAAGAATTATTGAGCGAAGAAAACACCAGAGGGGACCCACACCCTGGCCAGGAGGGTGGGGGCGCGCCCACCCCGACTGGGCGTGCCCCCTGTCTCCTGGGCCCCCTGGTGGCCGTCTGGTGCCCATCTTCTGCTATATGAAGGCTTTTACCCTGGAAAAAATCAGAAGCAAGCTGACGGGATGAAACTCCGCCGCCACGAGGCGGAACCTTGGCGGAACCAATCTAGGGCTCCGACGGAGCTGTTCTGCCGGGGAAACTTCCCTCTGGGAGGGGGAAATCATTACCATCGTCATCACCAACGATCCTCTCATCGGGAGGGGGTCAATCTCCATCAAACATCTTCACCAGCACCATCTCCTCTAAAAACCCTAGTTCATCTCTTGTATCCAATCTTGTATCAAAACCACAAATTGGTACCTGTGGGTTGCTAGTAGTGTTGATTACTCCTTGTAGTTGATGCTAATTGGTTTACTTGGTGGAAGATCATATGTTCAGATCCTTAATGCATATTAATACTCCTCTGATTATGAACATGAATATGCTTTGTGAGTAGTTACGTTTGTTCCTGAGGACATGGGTGAAGTCTTGTTATCAGTAGTCATGTGAATTTGGTATTCGTTCGATATTTTGATGAGATGTATGTTGTCTCTCCTCTAGTGGTGTTATGTGAATGTCGACTACATGACACTTCACCATTATTTGGGCCTAGAGGAAGGCATTGGGAAGTAATAAATAGATGATGGGTTGCTAGAGTGACAGAAGCTTAAACCCTAGTTTATGTGTTGCTTCATAAGGGGCTGATTTGGATCCATATGTCTAATGTTGTGGTTAGGTTTACCTTAATACTTCTTTTGTCGTTGCGGATGCTTGAAATAGGGGTTAATAATAGGTGGGATGCTTGTCCAAGTAAGGGCAGTACCCAAGCACCGGTCCACCCACATATCAAATTATCAAAGTACCGAATGCGAAACATATGAGCGTGATGAAAACTAGCTTGACAATAATTCCCATGTGTCCTCGGGAGCTCTTTTCTCATTATAAGAAATTGTCCTGGTTTGTCCTTTGCTACAAAAAGGATTGGGCCACCTTGCTGCACTTTATTTACTTTCATTGCTTGTTACCCTTTACAATTTATCTTATCACAAAACTATCTGTTACCTACAATTTCAGTGCTTGCAGAGAATACCTTACTGAAAACTGCTTGTCATTTCCTTCTGCTCCTCGTTGGGTTCGACACTCTTACTTATCGAAAGGACTACGATAGATCCCCTATACTTGTGGGTCATCAGTCTCATGTTTACTCATATCAATGGCATAATCAACTAGCAAGCAATAATAATAAATATTGGATGACAACACTTTCTCAAAACAATAATAATACGATATAACAAGATGGTATCTCGCTAGGCCTTTCTGAGACCGCAAAACATAAATGCAGAGCACCTATGAAGATCAAGGATTGACTAAACATTGTCATTTATGGTAAAAGAGATCCAGTCATACTCAATATAAATTAATAGTAATGGATGCAAATGAAAGCGGTGCTCTCCAGCTGGTGCTTTTTAATAAGAGGGTGATGACTCAACATGAAAGTAAATAGATATGCCCTTCGCGGAGGGAAGCAGGGATTTGTAGAGGTGCTAGAGCTCGAATTTGAAATAGAGATCAATAATATTTTGAGCGACATACTTTCATTGTCAACATAACAACCGAGAGATCTCGATATCTTCCATGCTACACACATTATAGGCGGTTCCCAAGCAGAATGGTAAAGTTTATACTCCCCCACCACCAACAAGCATCAATCCATGGCTTGCTCGAAACAACGAGTGCCTCCAACTAGCAACAGCCCTGGGGGAGTTTTGCTTGCAATTATTTTGATTTGATTTGCTTAGAGCATGGGACTGGGCATCCCGGTGACCAGCCATTTTCTCGTGAGTGAGGAGCGGAGTCCACTCCTCTTGAGAATAACCCGCCTAGCATGGGAGATATAGACAGCCCTAGTTGATACATGAGCTATTCGATCATGCAAAACAGAATTTCATTTGAAGGTTTAGAGTTTGGCACATACAAATTTACTTGGAACGGCAGGTAGATACCGCATATAGGAAGGTATAGTGGACTCATATGGAATAACTTTGGGGTTTATGGAAGTGGATGCACAAGCAGTATTCCCGCTTAGTACAAGTGAAGGCTAGAAAAAGACTGGGAAGCGACCAACTAGAGAGCGACAATAGTCATGAACATGCATTAAAATTAATAAACATTGAGTGCAAGCATGAGTAGGATATAATCCAACATGAACATAAATATCATGGAGGCTATGTTGATTTGTTTCAACTACATGTGTGAACATGTGCCAAGTCAAGTCACTCGAATTGTTCAAAGGAGGATACCACCCTATCATACCACATCACAACCATTTTAATAGCAAGTTGGCACGCAAGGTAAACCATTATAAAATCCTAGCTAATTAAGCATGGCATGAGCAACTTTAATCTCTAATTGTCATTGCAAACATGTTTCATTCATAATAGGCTGAATCAGGAAAGATGAACTAATCATATTTACAAAAACAAGAGAGGTCGAGTTTATACCAGCTTCTCTCATCTCAATCAACCCATCATATATCGTCATTATTTCCTTTCACTTGCACGACCGAATGGTGTGGATAATAATAACAGTGTATGTGCATTGGACTAAGCTGGAATCTGCAAGCATTTAATACAAGGGAGAAGACAAGGTAATATGGGCTCTTGGTTAAATCAACAATAATGCATATAAGAGCCACTTCAACAATTTCATCATAGTCTTCTCCTCTCGACCCCCAAAGAAAAGAAAAGAAAAGAAATAAAACTGTTTACACAGGAAAGCTCCCAGCAGACAAAAGAAGAACGAGAAATCTTTTTGAGTTCTCTTTTTTATTATTATTACTACTACAAGCATGGAATGTAAACTAGCTAAAAGCTACAACTATTTTTTTGTTTTTTCTTAAGGTTTTTCAAACACACAAGAAGAAAGTGAGAAAAAGAAAATAAACTAGCATGGATAGTACAATGAAAAAGTATGAGCACCAACAAATAGAATGAGTGTGTGAACATGAATGTAATGTCGGTGAGAGATACGTACTCCCCCAAGCTTAGGCTTTTGGCCTAAGTTGGTCTAGGGCCACGGCTGGCCTCGCGGATATCCAAAGTTGTAGCTGGGGTCATACTGAGAAGGATCCTTGGGGTGCCACTGGTTGGCAATCTCCTCTGGATCCCACTGGTAAACAGACTGACGGTGAGAATCAAGTTGTCACTCCGGCTCTGGCTCTGGAGATGGTGTGAGGTTCCGATAGGCATGAATGGCTTCCGGCAGAACAAGATACTTGCCTGAAGATAAGTTGAACAAAGAAGGAGCAAACAAAGCAATAGTCTCAAAGTAATTTTTATCAAATATCAGTCTATAGTTAAGCATATTTTTCTTATTCTTAACAATAAAATCATGTGCTACCATACTCTTATATTCTAGAAAAACAGGAGGCAACAACTTTTCTTCTTTCTCATAATGCCTAATAGGTATGTTAAAGTGTGCAGTGAGGCGCGACGCGAAGATACCTCCCAAGATGGGACCCTTCGTACGGTTCAGATTTAACCGCTTGGCAACAATAGCACCTAGACTAAAAGTGCTATCATGAAACAAGGCATGGCACAAAATAACAATATCAGGGGCGCTAAGGTTTCCACAGTTCTCGCGACCAATTAAACATCTACTAGCAAATATTGCAAAGTAACGTAGAACAGGAAAGTGTATGCTAGTGATTCTTGCATTGGAAACTTTCCTCATTTCCCCTACAGCAATCATATCAATAAACCCTTCAACATCATCTTGATGTGGCTCCTCTATGCTGCCCGCAAAGGGTAACTTGCAAACCTCACAAAAATCATAAAGGGACATCTCCTCATACTCATCATATAAATAAAAATCCACTGAAGGTGGTGATCTCCTAGCATGGAAATGAAAATTTTGCACAAAAATATTAGTGAGTAGGAGATACTGTTTGGGCTGGTCACGGAGGAAGTCGGTGAGGCCCGCATTCTCAGCCAAATAATAAAAATCATCATGAATCCCGGTTGCCCTCAAGAAATCATCACAAGGCCATTCACACGGCAGAACCTCTATGGTGCGAGGGAGATTATATTTGGGCCTTTCATCCTCTTCACTTTGCTTATCCTTCGAGCTTCGGCTCGAAGGGCCCCTCAATAATATCATCTTCATTTTCTAAAAATTTCATAAATTTTTAGTAACTCAAAATAAAAGTGAACCAAACTCAACAAAATTGATAGCAACTACTCCCACAAGTGCCTAGAGACTATAACATGCATTGGAACTACTTGGGACCATATAAATTTGACATGCAAGCTCAAGAACAGGGTCACCGAAGCAGCAAAAATTTGCAATGAATAAAGCACTAGAAAAAAACTAATTGGACCATTGGAGGAGTCACATACCGAAGAACAATCCCCCAAAGCAGTTTTGTGAGTGGAGCTTTGAGCAAGGAGATCGAAAATGGTAGCTACTACGTCTCGAGCTTGCGTTGGTTTTCCCTGAAGAGGAGGGGGTGATGCAGCACAGTAGCATAAGTATTTCCCTCAGTTTTTGAGAACCAAGGTATAAATCCAGTAGGAGGTCACGCGCAAGTCCCTCGTACCTGCACAAAACGATAGCAACTCGCAACCAACGCTTAGGGGTTGTCAATCCCTTCACGATCACTTACGAGAGTGAGATCTAATAGAGATAATATTTTTGGTATTTTTGGTATAAGATGCAAAGTAAAAAGTAAAAGGCAAAGCAAGTAAATAAAGTGATGGAGATTGATATGATGAGAATAGACCCGGGGGCCATAGATTTCACTAGTGGCTTCTCTCAAGAGCATAAGTATTCTACGGTGGGTGAACAAATTACTGTTGAGCAATTGATAGAATTGAGCATAGTTATGAGGTTATCTAGGTATGATCATGTATATAGGCATCACATCCGTGACAAGTAGATCGAAACGATTCTGCATCTACTACTATTACTCCACTCATCGACCGCTATCCAGCATGCATCTAGAGTATTAAGTTAAAAACAGAGTAACGCCTTAAGCAAGATGGCATGATGTAGAGGGATAAATTAATGCAATATGATAAAAAAACCATCTTGTTATCCTCGATGGCAACAATACAATACGTGCCTTGCAACTCTTTCCGTCACTGAGTAAGGACACCGCAAGATTGAACCCAAAGCCATGCACTTCTCCCATTGCAAGAACTACCAATCTAGTCGGCCAAACCAAACGGATAATTCGAAGAGACTTGCAAAGATAACTCAATCATACATAAAAGAACTCAGAGAAGAATCAATTATTTTCCATAGATATTCCGTTTCTTTGAAACACTGAAATAGGCAAAAAAAATAGCAATTCTGGGCTGGGCCTCCGGTTAATAGGTTAGTCCCAAAAATAATATAAAAGTGGAAAATAAAGCCCAATATAGTCCAAAATAGTAGATAAAGTAGCATGGAGCAATCAAAAATTATAGATACGTTGGAGACGTATCAGCAGCAAGATGAGCTAGAACTCATGCTTGAGCTGGTTGGTGATTTTTTTCTAGAGGAAGAAGAAGCATGTGGGTGCTGGAATAAGTGGAGGGGGGCGACCAGTGGCCCATGAGGCAGGGGGCGTGCCCTGGACCCTCGTGGCCAGGTGCTTGCTCCCCTGATGTGTTCTCAGTGCCAAATATTCTCAAATATTCTAGAAAAAATCATATTTCATTTTCGCGGCATTTGGAGAATTTTTATTTTCGGGGTATTTTTATTGCAAGGATAATTCAAAAAACTGACAGAAAAATACTATTTTTGCTTTATTTATTCTCAATAATAGAAAGTAAAAGGAGGGTACAGAAGGTTGTGCTTTCTAACTTCATCCATCTCATGCTCATCAAAAGGAATCCACTAACAAGGTTGATCAAGTCTTGTTAACAAACTCTTTTCGACTAACATGGAACTGGAGAAATTTCGAATAACACTAGGTTACCTAAATGGGGATGTGGACATCCCCAACAATAAGAATATCATATTTCTTCTTGATAGTAGGAAGAGGAAATTCAAAACCTCCAATAGTAATGGATGTAATTTTTCCAATAGAATTGATGCTATGGACTTGAGGTTGTTTTCTCGAAAAGTGTACCGTATGCTCATTACCATTAACATGAAAAGTGACATTGCCTTTGTTGCAATCAATAACAGCCCCTGCAGTATTCAAAAAGGGTCTACCAAGGACAATCGACATACTGTCGTCCTCGGGAATATCAAGAATAACAAAGTCCGTTAAAATAGTAACGTTTGCAACCACAACAGGCACATCCTCGCAGATACCGACAGGTATAGCAGTTGATTTATCAGCCATTTTCAAAGATATTTCAGTAGGTGTCAACTTATTCAAATCAAGACTACGATATAAAGAGAGAGGCATAACACTAACACCGGCTCCAAGATCACATAAAGCAATTTTAACATAGTTTCTTTTAATGGAGCATGGTATAGTTGGTACTCCTAGATCTCCAAGTTTCTTTGGTATTCCTCCCTTAAAAGTATAATTAGCAAGCATGGTGGAAATTTCAGCTTTCAGTATCTTTCTCTTATTTGTAACAATATATTTCATGTACTTAGCATAAGGATTCATTTTAAGCATATCAGTCAAACGCATACACAAAAAGATAGGTCTAATCATTTCAGCAAAGCGCTCAAAATCCACATCATCCTTTTTCTTGGATGGTTTAGGAGGAAAAGGCATGGGTTTCTGAACCCATGGTTCTCTTTCTTTACCGTGCTTCCTAGCAACAAATACTCTCTTATCATAACGTTGATTCTTTGATTGTGTGTTATCAAGATCAACAGCAGGTTCAATCTCTACATCATTGTCATTGCTAGGTTGAGCATTAACAAGAACATCATCATTAACATTATCACTAGGTTCATGTTCATCACCGGATTGTGTTTTAGCATCAGAAATATAAATATCATTGGGATTCTCAGGTGTGTCAACAACATGTTCACTAGAAGCATGCAAAGGCCTATCATTTTTCTTTTTCTTCTTTTTAGAAGGACTAGGTGCATCAACATTAGTTCTTTGAGAATCTTGTTCAATTCTCTTAGGGTGGCCCTCAGGATACAAAGGTTCCCAAGTCATTTTACCCCCTCTAGTCATAACTCTAACAACATTATCATTCTTCTTATTATTTAATTCATTGAGCAAATCATTTTGAGCTTTAAGCACTTGTTCTACTTGAGTGGTAACCATAGAAGCATGTTTACTAATGAGTTTAAGTTCACCTTTAACTCTAGACATATAATCACTCAAGTGTTCAATCATATAAGCATTTCGTTTCAATTGTCTACCAACATAAGCATTGAAGTTTTCTTGTTTAACAATAAAATTATCAAACTCATCTAAGCACTGACTAGCAGACTTATAACGAGGAATATCACCTTCATCAAATCTATAGAGAGAATTTACCTTTACTACCTGTGTCAGGTTATCAAGACCACGTATTTCTTCAACAGGCGGAAAATTAAGACCATGTATTTCATTAATAGGCGGTAAATTCTTAACATCATCAGCTTTAATACCCTTTTCTTTCATAGATTTCTTTGCCTCTTGCATATCTTCAGGACAGAGAAATAGAATACCCCTTTTCTTCGGAGTTGGCTTAGGAGTTGGTTCAGGAAGTGTCCAATTATTTTCAGTAGTCAACATATTATTCAATAGCAATTCAGCTTGATCAACTGTTCTTTCCTTGAAAACACAACCAGCACAACTATCCAGGTGGTCTCTGGAAGCATCGGTTAGTCCATTATAAAAGATATCAAGTATTTCATTTTTCTTGAGAGGATGATCAGGCAAAGAGTTAAGTAATTGGAGAAGCCTCCCCCCAAGCTTGTGGGAGACTCTCTTCTTCAATTTGCACAAAATTATATATTTCCCTTAAGGTAGCTTGTTTCTTATGAGCGGGGAAATATTTAGCAGAGAAGTAATAAATCATATCATGGGGACTACGCACACAACCAGGATCAAGAGAATTAAACCATGTTTTAGCATCACCCTTTAATGAGAACGGAAATAATTTAAGGATATAGTAGTAGCGAGTTTTCTCATCATTAGTGAACAGGGTGGCTATATCATTCAATTTAGTAAGATGTGCCACAACAGTTTCAGATTCATAGCCATAAAAAGGATCAGATTCAACCAAAGTAATTATCTCAGGATCAACAGAGAAATCATAATCCTTATCAGTAACACAGATAGGTGAAGTAGCAAAAGAAGGTTCATATTTCATTCTAGCTTTCAGAGATTTTTCTTTAAGCTTAGCTAATAATTTCTTAAGATCATTTCTATCATTGCAAGCAAGAAAGTCTCTAGCAGTTTCTTCAATCATAACATAACCCTCAGGCACAACAGGCAATTCATATCTAGGGTGAGAATCTTCATCACCACTTTCATCATATTATCAGTTTCAATAATTTCATTCTCTCTAGCCCTAGCAAGTTGTTCATCAAGAAATTCACCTAATGACATAGTACTATCAAGCATAGAAGTAGTTTCATCATAAGTATTGATAACCCACAAGTATAGGGGATCGCAATAGCTTTCGAGGGTAGAGTATTCAACCCAAATTTATTGATTCAACACACGGGGAGCCAAAGAATATTATTAAGTATTAGCAGTTGAGTTGTCAATTCAACCACACCTGGATAACTGAGTATCTGCAGCAAAGTATTTAGTATCAAAGTAGAATGATAGTAATGGTAATAGTGGCAAAAGTAAAGATAGCAGTTTTGTAGTAGTTGTAACAGTAGCAACGGGAAAGTAAATAAGCGAAGCACAATATGTGAATAGCTCGTAGGCATTGGATCAGTGATGGATAATTATGTCGGATGCGATTCCTCATGTAATAGCTATAACATAGGGTGACATAGAACTAGCTCCAGTTCATCAATGTAATGTAGGCATGTATTCCGAATATAGTCATACGTGCTTATGGAAAAGAACTTGCATGACATCTTTTGTCCTACCCTCCCGTGGCAGCGGGGTCCTAGTGGAAACTAAGGGATATTAAGGCCTCCTTTTAATAGAGTACCGGACCAAAGCATTAACACATAGTGAATACATGAACTCCTCAAACTATGGTCATCACCGAGAAGTATCCCGATTATTGTCACTTCGGGGTTGTCGGATCATAACACATAATAGGTGACTATAGACTTGCAAGATAGGATCAAGAACTCACATATATTCATGAAAACATAATAGGTTCAGATCTAAAATCATGGCACTCGGGCCCTAGTGACAAGCATTAAGCATAGCAAAGTCAAAGCAACATCAATCTCAGAACATAGTGGATACTAGGGATCAAACCCTAACAAAACTAACTTGATTACATGGTAAATCTCATCCAACCCATCACCGTCCAGCAAGCCTACGATGGAATTACTCACGCACGGTGGTGAGCATCATGAAATTGGTGATGGAGGATGGTTGATGATGACGACGGTGACGAATCCCCCTCTCCGGAGCCCCGAACTGACTCCAGATCAGCCCTCCCGAGAGAGATTTGGGCTTGGCGGCGGCTCCGTATTGTAAAACATGATGAAACTTTCTCTCTGATTTTTCTCTCCGCGAAATGGAATATATGGAGTTGGAGTTGAGGTCGGTGGAGCTCTAGGGGGCCCACGAGACAGGGGGCGCGCCCAGGGGGAGGGGGCGCGCCCCCACCCTCGTGGACAGGGTGTGGGCCCCCTGGTCTTGATTCTTTCGCCAGTATTTTTTATATTTTCCAAAAGTTATCTCCATGGATTTTCAGGTCATTCCGAGAACTTTGGTTTTCTGCACAATAAACAACACCATGGCAGTTCTGCTGAAAACAACGTCAGTCCGGGTTAGTTTCATTCAAATCATGCAAGTTGGAGTCCAAAACAAGGGCAAAAGTGTTTGGAAAAGTAGATACGTTGGAGACGTATCAACTCCCCCAAGCTTAAACCTTTGCTTGTCCTCAAGCAATTCAGTTGACAAACTGAAAGTGATAAAGAAAAACTTTTACAAACTCTATTTGCTCTTGTTGTTGTAAATATGTAAAGCCAGCATTCAAGTTTTCAGCAAAGATTATGAACTAACCATATTCACAATAACACTTAGGTCTCATGTTTACTCATATCAATGGTATAATCAGCTAGCGAGCAATAATAATAAATCTCGGATGACAACACTTTCTCAAAACAATCACAATATGATATAACAAGATGGTATCTCGCTAGCCCTTTCTGAGACCGCAAAACATAAATGTAGAGAACCTTTAAAGATCAAGGACTGACTAAACATTGTAATTCATGGTAAAAGAGATACAGTCAAGTCATACCCAATATAAACTAATAGTAGTTAATGCAAATGACAGTGTGCTCTCCAGTGGGTGCTTTTTAATAAGGGGACGATGACTCAAGATAAAAGTAAATAGATAGGCCCTTCGCAGAGGGAAGTAGGGATTTGTAGAGGTGCCAGAGCTCGATTTTAAAATAGAGATGAATAACATTTTGAGCGGCATACTTTCACTGTCAACGCAACAACTATGAGATGGCGATATCTTCCATGCTACATACATTATAGGGGGTTCCCAAACAGAATGGTAAAAGTTTATACTCCCCCACCACCAACAAGCATCAATCCATGGCTTGCTCAAAACAACGAGTGCCTCCAACTAACAACAACCCTGGGGGAGTTTTGTTTTAATTATTTTGATTTGCTTTGATATTTTTGATCATGGGACTAGGCATCCCGGTTACCAGCCATTTTCTCGTGAATGAGGAGCGGAGTCCACTCCTCTTGAGAATAACCCACCTAGCATGGAAGATACAGACATCCCTAGTTGAAACATGAGTTGCTCGAGCATACAAAACAGAATTTCATTTGAAGGTTTGGAGTTTGGCACATGCAAATTTACTTGGAACGGTAGGTAAATACCGCATATAGGAAGGTATGGTGGACTCATACGGAATAACTTTGGGGTTTATGGAGTTTGGATGCACAAGCAGTATTCCCGCTTAGTACAGGTGAAGGCTAGCAAAAGACTAGGAAGCGACCAATTGAGAGAGCGACAACAGTCATGAACATGCATTAAAATTAATTTACACCAAATGCAAGCATGAGTAGGATATAATCTACCATGAACATAAATATCGTGAAGGCTATGTTGATTTGTTTCAACTACATGCGTGAACATGTGCCAAGTCGAGTCACTCAATTCATTCAAAGGAGGATACCATCCCATCATACCACATCACAATCATTTTAATAGCATGTTGGCACGCAGGGTAAACCATTATAAACTCATAGCTAATCAAGCATGGCATAAGTAACTATGATCTCTAAATGTCATTGCAAACATGTTTACTCATAATAGGCTGAATCAGGAACGATGAACTCATCATATTTACAAAAACAAGAGAGGTCGAGTTCATACCAGCTTTTCTCATCTCAATCAGTCCATCATGTATCGTCATTATTGCCTTTCACTTGCACAACCGAACGGTGTGTATAATAATAATAGTGCACGTGCATTGGACTAAGCTGGAATCTGCAAGCATTCAATTCAAGAGAGAAGACAAAGTAATATGGGCTCTAGGTTAAATCAACAATCATGCATATGAGAGCCACTAAACATTTTCAATATGGTCTTCTAATCTTGACCCCAAAAGAAAGAAAAGAAATAAAACTATTTACACAGGAAAGCTCCCAACAAACAAAAGAAGGACGAGAAATCTTTTTGGGTTTTCATTTTAATTACTACTACAAGCATGGAAATTAAACTAACTATTTTTTTGGTTTTCTTAAGGTTTATCAAACACACAAGAAGAAAGCTAGAAAAAGAAATTAAACTAGCATGGATAATACAATGAAAGAGTATGAGCACCGACGACTAGAATAGTGTGTGAACATGAATGTAAAGTCGGTGAGAAATACGTACTCCCCCAAGCTTAGGCTTTTGGCCTAAGTTGGTCTAATGCTAAGGACCGCGGCTACTCTCCCCGGTGTACTTAGGAGTGTCATCAGGATACCACTGGCTAGCGATCTCCTCCGGATCCCACTGATAAGATGATGGACGATAAGGGTCTAGTGGAGGTTCCGGCTCAGGCTCTTAAGCGGGTGTCTGGCCTCGATGAGCGTTACACCGCTTCCGGCAAGACAAGGTAATTATCTGCAGTCAAATCAAACAACAAAGGCGCAGGCAGGGTAATAATCTCATTGTGTTTCTTATTAAATCTCAGGTTATATAGAAGCATCTTATCTTTGTTGTCAACAATAACTCATGAGCTACCATGCTCCTATAATCTAAAAAGTAAAGAGGTAGCATTGTCTCCTCTTTCTCATAATGCCTAATAGGTATCTCAAAATGTTTAGCAAGGCGTGCAACATAGATACCTCCAAAGATGGGGCCCTTTGTACAGTTCAGGCTTAGCTGTTTAGCAATAACGGCACCCATACTAAAGCTGTAATCACCAAACAAGGCATGAAATAGAATAATGATATCAGGAACACTGAAGTTTCCACTATTTCCACGACCAATTAAGCATCGACTAGCAAATATGGCAAAGTAGCGTAAAATAGGAAAATGTATGCTAGTGATTCTCGCATCAGAACCCTTCTTCGAATCCCCTACAGTAATAGTGTTAACAAAACCATCCACATCTTTACGATGTGGTTCATCTAAGCTGCCCTCAAAGGGTATTCTACATACCGCGCAAAAATTACATATGACATTTCCTTGAACTCATCACATAAATGAAATGATACTGAAGGAGGTGAATTTTTGGGATAATAATAAAAGTTTTGCATGAAAGTATTGGTGAGTAAGAGATACTGATCGATCCGGTCGTGGAGGAAGTCGGTGAGGCCCGCATTTTCAGCCAGAGAATAAAAGTCTTCATAAATCCCGGCTTCTCTCAACAAATTATCACACGGACATTCACAAGGCCGTACTTCCGCTACGCGAGGAAGATTATACTTGGCCTTTTCCTTCTCTTTAGCTTGTTTATCCTTGGAGCCTTGGCTAGAAGAGCCCCTCAAAAATATCCTTATCATTTTCTGAAATTTTCTAAAATTTTTACTAACTTCAAAATAAAAGTGAATAAAACTAAACAAGATTGATAGCAACTACTCCCACAAGTGCCTAGAGCCTATATCATGCATCAGAATTACTTGGGACCTCATAAATTTGACATGCAAGCTCAAGAACAGGGTCACCTATGCAGCAAAAATTTGCAATCAATAAAGCACTAGAAAAAAACTAATTGGACCAATGGAGGAGTCACATACCAAGCAACAATCTCCCAAAGCAGTTTTGTGAATGGAGCTTGGAGCAAGGAGATCAAAAATCGCAGCAAAATGAGCTAGAGCTCGTGCTTGAGCTAGATGGGGATTTTTTTGGAGGAAGATGAAGTGTGTGGGTGCAGGAATAAGTGGAGGGGGGCCACCGTGGGCCCACGAGACGGGGGGGCGCCCAGGGGGTGTGGGCGCGCCCTCCACCCTCGTGGTCAGGTGCTTGCCCCCCAGCAATGTTCTCAGTGCCTAAAAACCTCAAATAATCCATAAAAACATGCTAAATTTGCTGGGCATTTGGAGCACTTTTATTTCCGGGATATTTTTTTATTGCACGGATAATTCAGAAAATTGACAGATAATACTATTTTTGCTTTATTTATTCTAAATAACAGAAAGTAAAAAGAGGGTACAGAAGGTTGTGCCTTCTAGTTTCATCCATCTCATGATCATCCAAATGAATCCACTAACAAGGTTGATCAAGTCTTGTTAACAAACTCATTCCGAATAACACGGAATCAGAGAAATTTCGAATAACACTAGGTTACCTCAACGGGGATATGAACATCCCCAACAATAATAATATCATACTTTTTCTTGACATTAGGAAGAGGAAATTCAAAACCTCCAAAAATGATAGTTGGAACTTTTCCAATAGAATTGATGCTATGAACTTGAGGTTGTTTCCTCGGAAAGTGTACCGTATGCTCATTACCATTAACATGAAAAGTGACATTGCCTTTGTTGCAATCAATAACAGCCCCTATAGTATTCAAAAAGGGTCTACCAAGGATAATCGACATACTATCGTCCTCGGGAATATCAAGAATAACAAAGTCCGTTAAGATAGTGACATTTGCAACCACAACAGGCACATCCTCACATATACCGACAGGTATAGCAGTTGATTTATCAGCCATTTGCAAAGATATTTCAGTAGGTGTCAACTTATTCAATTCAAGTCTACGATATAAAGAGAGAGGCATAACACTAATATGTTGGGGAACGTAGTAATTTCAAAAAAATTCCTACGCACACGCAAGATCATGGTGATGGCATAGCAATGAGAGGGGAGAGTGTATGTCCACGTACCCTCGTAGACCGTAAGCGGAAGCGTTATCACAACGCGGTTGATGTAGTCGTACGTCTTCACGATCCGACCGATCCAAGCACCGAACGTACGGAGCCTCCGAGTTCAGCACACGTTCAGCTCGATGACGATCTCCGGCCTCCGATCCAGCCGAGCTCCGGAGATGAGTTTCGTCAGCACGACGGCGTGGTGACAATGATGATGTTCTACCGGCGCAGGGCTTCGCCTAAACTCCGCGACGATATGACCGAGGTGGAATATGGTGGAAGGGGGCACCGCACACGGCTAAGGAACGATCACGAAGATCAACTTGTGTATCTATGGGGTGCCCCCTGCCCCCGTATATAAAGGAGGGAGGGGGGAGGCCGGCCGGCCCCTTTGGGCGCGCCAAGGGAGGAGGAATCCTCCTCCTAGTAGGATCCTACTCCTACTAGGATGGGGAAGAAAGGGGGAGAGGGGGAAGGAAAGGGGGGGCGCCCCCCCTCCTAGTCCAATTCGGACCAGAGGGAGAGGGGGCGCGCGGCCCACCCTGGCCGCCCCTCTCTCTTCCCACCTAGGCCCATGTGGCCCATTAACTCTCCCGGGGGGTTCCGGTAACCCCCCCCCCCCGACACTCCGGTTTTCTCCGAAATCACCGGAACCTTTCCGGTGTCCGAATATAGTCGTCCAATATATCAATCTTTATGTCTCGACCATTTCGAGACTCCTCGTCATGCCCATGATCACATCGGGGACTCCGAACAAACTTCGGTACATCAAAACTTATAAACTCATAATAAAACAGTCATTGAAACGTTAAGCGTGCGGACCCTACGGGTTCGAGAACTATGTAGACATGACCTAAAACCATTCTCGGTCAATAACCAATAGCGGGACCTGGATGCCCATATTGGTTCCTACATATTCTACGAAGATCTTTATCGGTCAAACCGCATAACAACATACGTTGTTCCCTTTGTCATCGGTATGTTACTTGCCCGAGATTTGATCGTCGGTATCCAATACCTAGTTCAATCTCGTTACTGGAAAGTCTCTTTACTCGTTCCGTAATACATCATCTCACAACTAACTCATTAGTTACATGCTTGCAAGGCTTAGGTGATGAGTATTACCGAGAGGGCCCAGAGATACCTCTCCGACAATCAGAGTGACAAATCCTAATCTCGAATTATGCCAACCCAACATGTACCTTCGGAAACACCTGTAGAGCACCTTTATAATCACCCAGTTACGTTGTGACGTTTGGTAGCACACAAAGTGTTCTTCCGGTAAACGGGAGTTGCACAATCTCATAGTTGTAGGAACTTTGTATAAGTCATGAAGAAAGCAATAGCAGTATACTAAACGATCAAGTGCTAGGCTAACGGAATGGGTCATGTCAATCACATCATTATTCTAATGATGTGATCCCACTAATCAAATGACAACACATGTCTATGGTTAGGAAACATAACCATCTTTGATTAATGAGCTAGTCAAGTAGAGGCATACTAGTGACTATAGTTTTGTCTATGTATTCACACATGTATTATGTTTCCGGTTAATACAATTCTAGCATGAATAATAAACATTTATCATGATATTAGGAAATACATAATAACTTTATTATTGCCTCTAGGGCATATTTCCTTCAGTCTCCCACTTGCACTAGAGTCAATAATCTAGATTACATAGTAATGATTCTAACACCCATGGAGTCTTGGTGTTGATCATGTTTTGCTCGTGAGAGAGGCTTAGTCAACGGATCTGCAACATTCAGATCTGTATGTATCTTGCAAATCTCTATGTCTCCCACTTGGACTTGGTCCCGAATGGAATTGAAGCGTCTCTTGATGTGCTTGGTCCTCTTGTGAAATCTAGATTCCTTTGCTAAGGCAATTGCACCAGTATTGTCACAGAAGATCTTCATTGGTCCCGATGCACTAGGTATGACACCTAGATCGGAAATGAACTCCTTCATCCAGACTCCTTCATTCGCTGCTTCAGAAGCAGCTATGTACTCTGCTTCACATGTAGATCCCGCCACGACGCTTTGTTTAGAACTGCACCAACTTACAGCTCCACCGTTTAATAAAAACATGTATCCGGTTTGCAATTTAGAATCGTCCGGATCAGTGTCAAAGCTTGCATCGACGTAACCATTTATGACTAGCTCTTTGTCACCTCCATATACGAGAAACATATCCTTAGTCCTTTTCAGGTATTTCAGGATGTTCTTGACCGCTGTCCAGTGATCCACTCCTGGATTACTTTGGTACCTTCCTGCTAGGCTTATTGCTAAGCATACGTCAGGTCTGGTACACAGCATTGCATACATGATAGAGCCTATGGCTGAAGCATAGGGAACATTTTTCATTTTCTCTCTATCTTCTGCTGTGGTCGGGCATTGAGTTTGACTCAACTTCACACCTTGCAGCACAGGCAAGAATCCTTTCTTTGCCTGATCCATTTTGAACTTTTTCAAAATTTTGTCAAGGTATGTGCTTTGTGAAAGTCCTATTAAGCGTCTTGATCTATCTCTATAGATCTTGATGCCCAATATGTAAGCAGCTTCACCAAGGTCTTTCATTGAAAAACTTTTATTCGAGTATCCTTTTATGCTATCTAGAAATTCTATATCATTTCCAATTAATAATATGTCATCAACGTATAAAACTAGAAATGCTACAGAGCTGCCACTCACTTTCTTGTAAATACAGGCTTCTCCAAAAGTCTGCATAAAACCATATGCTTTGATCACACTATCAAAGCGTTTATTCCAACTCCGAGATGCTTGCACCAGTCCATAAATGGAACGCTAGAGCTTGCACACTTTGTTAGCACCTTTTGGATCAACAAAACCTTCCGGTTGCATCATATACAACTCTTCTTCTAGAAATCCATTCAAGAATGCAGTCTTGACATCCATTTGCCAAATTTCATAATCATGAAACGCAGCAATAGCCAACATGATTCGGACAGACTTAAGCATCGCTACGGGTGAGAAAGTCTCATTGTAGTCAACCCCTTGAACTTGTCGAAAACCTTTCGCAACAAGTCGAGCTTTATAGATAGTAACATTACCATCAGCGTCAGTCTTCTTCTTAAAAATCCATTTATTCTCAATGGCTTGCCGATCATCGGGCAAGTCAACCAAAGTCCATACTTTATTTTCATACATGGATCCCATCTCAGATTTCATGGCCTCTAGCCATTTTGCGGAATCTGGGCTCATCATCGCTTCCTCATAGTTCGTAGGTTCATCATGGTCAAGTAACATGACTTCCAGAATAGGATTACCGTACCACTCTGGTGCGGATCTTACTCTGGTAGACCTACGAGGTTCAGCAGAAACTTGATTTGAAGTTTCATGATCAATATCATTAGCTTCCTCACTAATTGGTGTAGTTGTCACGGGAACCGGTTCTCGTGATGAACTACCTTCCAATAAGGGAGTAGATACAGTTATCTCATCAAGTTCTACTTTCCTCCCACTCACTTCTTTCGAGAGAAACTCCTTCTCTAGAAAGGATCCATTCTTAGCAACGAATGTCTTGCCTTCGGATCTGTGATAGAAGGTGTACCCAACAGTCTCTTTTGGGTATCCTATGAAGACACATTTCTCCGATTTGCGTTCGAGCTTATCTGGTTGAAGTTTCTTCACATAAGCATAGCAGCCCCAAACTTTAAGAAACGACAACTTTGGTTTCTTGCCAAACCACAATTCATAAGGCGTCGTCTCAACGGATTTAGATGGTGCCCTATTTAACGTGAATGTAGCTGTCTCTAAAGCATAACCCCAAAACGATAGCGGTAAATCGGTAAGAGACATCATAGATCGCACCATATCAAGTAAAGTACGATTACGACATTCGGACACACCATTTCGTTGTGGTGTTCTAGGTGGCGTGAGTTGCGAAACTATTCCGCATTGTTTCAAATGTAAACCAAACTCGTAACTCAAATATTCTCCTCCACGATCAGATCATAGAAACTTTATTTTCTTGTTACGATGATTTTCTACTTCACTCTGAAATTCTTTGAACTTTTCAAATGTTTCAGACTTGTGCTTCATTAAGTAGATATACCCATATCTGCTCAAATCATCTGTGAAGGTGAGAAAATAACGATATCCGCCACGAGCCTCAACATTCATCGGACCACATACATCTGTATGTATGATTTCCAACAAATCTGTTGCTCTCTCCATAGTTCCGGAGAATGGTGTTTTAGTCATCTTGCCCATGAGGCACCGTTCGCAAGTACCAAGTGATTCATAATCAAGTGATTCCAGAAGTCCATCAGTCTGGAGTTTCTTCATGCATTTTACACCGATATGACCTAAACGGCAGTGCCACAAATAAGTTGCACTATCATTATCAACTCTGCATCTTTTGGCTTCAACATTATGAATATGTGTATCACTACTATCGAGATTCAATAAAAATAGACCACTCTTCAAGGGTGCATGACCATAAAAGATATTACTCATATAAATAGAACAACCATTATTCTCTGATTTAAATGAATAACCGTCTCGCATCAAACAAGATCCAGATATAATGTTCATGCTCAATGCTGGCACCAAATAACAATTATTCAGGTCTAAAACTAATCCCGAAGGTAGATGTAGAGGTAGCGTGCCGACCGCGATCAGATCGACTTTGGAACCGTTTCCCACGCGCATCGTCACCTCGTCCTTGCCCAGTGCTCGCTTATTTCGTAGTCCCTGTTTCGAGTTGCAAATATTAGCAACAGAACCAGTATCAAATACCCAGGTGCTACTACGAGCTCTAGTTAGGTACACATCAATAACATGTATATCATATATACCTTTGTTCACCTTGCCATCCTTCTTATCTGCCAAATACTTGGGGCAGTTCCGCTTCCAGTGTCCAGTCTGCTTGCAGTAGAAGCACTCAGTTTCAGGCTTAGGTCCAGACTTGGGTTTCTTCTCTTGAGCAGCAACTTGCTTGCCGTTCTTCTTGAAGTTCCCCTTCTTCTTCCCTTTGCCGTTCTTCTTGAAACTAGTGGTCTTGTTGACCATCAACACTTGATGCTCCTTCTTGATTTCCACCTCCGCGGCTTTTAGCATCGCGAAGACCTCGGGAATAGTCTTGTTCATCCCTTGCATATTATAGTTCATCATGAAGCTCTTGTAGCTTGGTGGCAGTGATTGGAGAATTCTATCAATGACACTATCATCAGGAAGATTAACTCCCAGTTGAATCAAGTGATTATTATACCCAGACATTCTGAGTATGTGTTCACTGATAGAACTATTCTCCTCCATCTTGCAGCTATAGAACTTATTGGAGACTTCATATCTCTCAATCCGGGCATTTGCTTGAAATATTAACTTCAACTCCTGGTACATCTCATATGCTCCAAGACGTTCAAAACGTCGTTGAAGACCCGGTTCTAAGCCGTAAAGCATGGCACATTGAACTATAGAGTAGTCATCAGCTTTGCTCTGGCAGACGTTCTTAACGTCGTCAGTTGCATCAGCAGCAGGCCTGGCACCCAGCGGTGCTTCCAGGACGTAACTCTTCTGTGCAGCAATGAGGATAATCCTCAGGTTACGGACCCAGTCCGTGTAATTGCTACCATCATCTTTCAACTTTGCTTTCTCAAGGAACGTATTAAAATTCAACGGAACAACAGCACGAGCCATCTATCTACAAACAAACATAGACAAGCAAGATACTATCAGGTACTAAGTTCATGATAAATTTAAGTTCAATTAATCATATTACTTAAGAACTCCCACTTAGACAGACATCTCTCTAGTCATCTAAGTGATCACGTGATCCAAATCAACTAAACCATAACCGGTCATCACGTGAGATGGAGTAGTTTTCAATGGTGAACATCATTATGTTGATCATATCTACTATATGATTCACGCTCGACCTTTCGGTCTCCGTGTTCCGAGGCCATATCTGCATATGCTAGGCTCGTCAAGTTTAACCTGAGTATTCTGCGTGTGCAAAACTGGCTTGCACCCGTTGTAGATGGACGTAGAGCTTATCACACCCGATCATCACGTGGTGTCTCGGCACGACGAACTTTGGCAATGGTGCATACTCAGGGAGAACACTTCTTGATAATTTTAGTGAGAGATCATCTTAAAATGCTACTGTCAATCAAAGCAAGATAAGATGCATAAAGGATAAACATCACATGCAATCAATATAAGTGATATGATATGGCCATCATCATCTTGTGCTTGTGATCTCCATCTCCGAAGCACCGTCTGATCACCATCGTCACCGGCGCGACACCTTGATCTCCATCGTAGCATCGTTGTCGTTACGCCATCTATTGCTTCTACGACTATCGCTACCGCTTAGTGATAAAGTAAAGCAATTACAGGGCGTTTGCATTTCATACAATAAAGCGACAACCATATAGCTCCTGCCAGTTGCCGATAACTTTGGTTACAAAACATGATCATCTCATACAATAAAATATAGCATCACGTCTTGACCATATCACATCACAACATGCCCTGCAAAAACAAGTTAGACGTCCTCTACTTTGTTGCTGCAAATTTTACGTGGCTGCTACGGGCTTAGCAAGAACCGTTCTTACCTACGCATCAAAAACCACAACGATAGTTTGTCAAGTTGGTGCTGTTTTAACCTTCGCAAGGACCGGGCGTAGCCACACTCGATTCAGCTAAAGTGAGAGAGACAGACACCCGCCAGCCACCTTTAAGCACGAATGCTCGTAACGGTGAAACCAGTCTCGCGTAAGCGTACGCGTAATGTCGGTCCGGTCCGCTTCATCTCACAATACCGCCGAACCAAAATATGACATGCTGGTAAGCAGTATGACTTGTATCGCCCACAACTCACTTGTGTTCTACTCGTGCATATAACATCAACGCATAAAACCTAGGCTCGGATGCCACTGTTGGGGAACGTAGTAATTTCAAAAAAATTCCTATGCACACGCAAGATCATGGTGATGGCATAGCAACGAGAGGGGAGAGTGTATGTCCACGTACCCTCATAGACCGTAAGCGGAAGCGTTATCACAACGCGGTTGATGTAGTCGTACGTCTTCACGATCCGACCGATCCAAGCACCGAACGTACGGAGCCTCCGAGTTCAGCACACGTTCAGCTCGATGACGATCTCCGGCCTCCGATCCAGCCGAGCTCCGGAGATGAGTTTCGTCAGCACGACGGTGTGGTGACAATGATGATGTTCTACCGGCGCAGGGCTTCGCCTAAACTCCGCGACGATATGACCGAGGTGGAATATGGTGGAAGGGGGCACCGCACACGGCTAAGGAACGATCACGAAGATAAACTTGTGTATCTATGGGGTGCCCCCTGCCCCCGTATATAAAGGAGGGAGGGGGGAGGCCGGCCGGCCCCTTTGGGAGCGCCAAGGGAGGAGGAATCCTCCTCCTAGTAGGATCCTA